>NC_056747.1:323590754-323670754 GCF_019279795.1 Protopterus annectens | reverse complement strand
ATATCATACTATGCCATAAAAAAGATGAATTTTCTGGAAATATAATTTACTGATTAAAGTGGTAAAGATAAAGTCTTATTAAATGTAGGTTTCTTGCAACCTATCTAACATTAGTTTAAGCCTGAAAAACAATGCTCTTACAGTGGGATAACAGAGTGGAGACAAAATTCCTTGAAAAAAATTATTTGTACAGCAAATACACTGAATGGATCATTATGACAACGAGGCAAGGATCACATGGGTCTTACATGCCTTCCTAAAAAAGTTTTGTTAACAAACTAGGTCAAGGATGTTAATAGAAAAGGGAACAAGACAGGAAAAAAGGGGATTTCATCTGCATTATTAATAAAATAAAATGTTGAAAGCTTGAGCTGTGCCGGCTTCATGTAGTAAAATAAAGCCACATAAGGCAATCAAGCAGAATAAAATCAAGTATCTTTAGCTCCAAGGTGGCATCCTTACTTCATGAGCAGACAATCTGAAAGATAAAAAAAAACTTTTTTTTAATCTTTTATTAACCAAGGGTGTGGTTTAAGAAAGTTGGTGCTCACCACATAGGTTAGGTACATACTGAGTAAGAGGTGTATTCTGAAATGACTTAAGGGAAGACTGTTTGTCTGACTCAGTTTGTTATTGACATGACTTGTGGAATGTTATTCCACAGAATGGTAGATTCAAATCCCCTTAGGGCTATATGGATTTTTTTTTTCTTGGTGCACAAATGTGGAGCATCAGTAGACCCAGGAAATTATACAGCCATAAGTCTGAGCAATCTCATCTGTAAGGCTATAGAAAGGATCATTGTTGAATTAATAGATAACCTACAAACCCTCAAATCAAGTGAGTCTGGATTTGTCAAGGGCATATCCTGCCTACTTAACCTGGTTAACATTTTGGAAAAGATTACTAAAGTAACTGATGAAGGCAAATCAGTATATCTTAATCTTGTAAAGGCTTTCAGCACCATGTCATACTCGTAAATAAACTATGACAGCTAAATGTTAATCTCTGTGTAACTTATTACATAACAAACTGGATCACAAAAAGCACACAGGAAATTTAGGAGGATAGCTTAACCTTCTCCAAAAGTCCTTTCACTGCCAGTGTACCCCCTGGGTTTAGTTCTTGGGCCACTTCCCTTTGGCATTTACTTCTTGGAGGTCCATGCTAATGTAAAAGGTTTGCAGCTGACAAAGTCTGCAGATAGCTGCACACTTCCTGCCATCAAACTCCCCAGAAGGCATCAAGGTCCTCCAAGATGTTCTGTCCTGTGCAAATAGCTTGTGTTAAAACCATGTACTAAAACTAAACACCACAAAGTGCATAATTATAACCTTTATCAGTCATGACTTCCCTTGTAACTATGTAGTGGTATCATAAATACCTGTTTAAGGGATTTCAATCTCTTGCAAAATAAATAGAACATGTTGGAGGGATAGGTATGTAACATAAAGAAGGACATTTTTATGGACTTGATGTCCTTGTCACATAAAGCAAAGTACTTCTCCTTGTCTTTTCAAATGCAGTTTTGATGAATGCATGTGTAACAACAAGTTCACCCCCAGTTTACCACCCCTATCCTTCATGGATAGGGTGGTCAAATAAATGTCCCAGCATGTCCTTGTTCATCACATAGGATCATAGGAGGTTAGTAGGCTAATGGCCCTGAGGCCCTTCCAAGCCTAGCCAAGAGTTTATCTGCAAAAAGAAACCTCAGTCAGCACGTGTCACCTTTGTCAATGAGGGACACAGGTGGAACCCCTGGGACAAATTTGTGGTTTCCCATCCACTCATGACATGTATGGGAAGTCTATTTCAGAGATGGGGCAGCCTCTGGGAGACAAACCTGTCTCTCCAGCAGGTTTTGTTGATGTCCCATATTAGATTTAGGCATTCTGAGCAGGCAGTGCGTGAGGAGTTAGACTTACAGATATGGAGCATCTCTAGTAGGGCAGGGTCCAAGATTGCCTTGTAGGTGAGACACAGATCACCCCTGAGCAAACTGTATGATACCGAGTAAATTAACAGTGATTTCAGCCTGTCCGCATAGGAGAGGTGTTGGAGGCCATGGATTCTCTTTGTGAGGTATTTCATTGGTCTTTCCAGTTGGTGCAGATATTTGGTGAGGTACATCCCAAACGGGGCGTTACACTCAATTACTGTTCTAATGAGGGAGGCGTATAGAGAGGTAATAACCTCCTTTTTTCTGGATGCAATCCCTTTAGGCTTTTCTGACCACTGTTGCTACATGATGGTCTAATATGAGGTTGTTATCTACCTGAGTGCCCAGGACTCTCATCACAGGTTGTGTGCTTAGGGGGTTGCCATTGATGTGGTAATCAATAGGGGGTCATGTTTTTGCTGAAAGGTATGACGATACATTTTTTTGCATTTAGCTTGAAGCCATGACTTTGGTACCAGCCATTAGTTTCTGTGAGACCCTCTTGCAGTATGTTAGCATCATCTGGGGAGTCAATGACAGCACCCAAGTTACAGACATCTGCAAACTTGGTCAGCCACAGGCCTTTTCTCTTTGCCTGGACCTCTGAGAAATAGATGGCAAACAGTACGGCTCCCAGGACAGATCCCTGGGGAACTCCGCTAGTGACAGGTCTGTTATCGGAGGTGCCTATTTTGACTTTGAGGGTCCTGTCAGTGAGCCAGTTGGCTATACACCTCATGAGATAGGGATTTATGTCAAGTTGTGTTAGCTTTTCAATAATGCCCAAGTGGGTGATTGTGTCAAAGGCCTTGGCCAAGTCAAGGCAAGCTGTATGTACTGCCTTTCCCTCATCCAGTCTCAATGAAGTCAACCAGGTACAACAGATAAGATCTGTCCTTAATAAATATGAACTGGGTGCGGTCAAGTGCTTGGAGATTGCCTATGTCCTTGTTTATGAGATCCATAATAATACGCTCCATGGCTTTGGAGATCAGACTTGTCAAGCTAATGGGGTGATAGTTCCAGGGTCAGTAGTGGCACCATCTTTGTGCAAGTGGATGACAATGGCAGTTCTCCACTCTGCTCGAATGAAGCTAGTACTTAGGCTGTGGTTGAACAGCGTGCTCAATGGAGAATCCAGTTCTTGCTGGAGATGGTGCAGATTACATCCTGGGATACTATCAGGTCCCATGGAAGTTGTGTTCTTTGCCTTGGATAGGGCCTGAAAACTTGATCTATGGAGAAGTGAGGTGTGGGACAAATATCGGGGATGTTGAAAGGGCCTTTGGGGGGATAGGAGGTGAAGTTTGTGCTGAAAATATCTGCTAGCAGGTTGGCTAAGTCATCAGAATCAGTGTAAGTGATACTGTTAAGTACTTATTCGGAACAAACTTGGGCTTTGTCACGGAGGTTCCTGATGTAACTGAAGATGATTTTATGGTTTCTCTTTGTTTTGATTCATAATTGGCCTTGGAGGTTTTCACTAGTGATCTAATTTGTTTGCTGAGGCTAAGGAGGGAGTTTTTCCTAATTTGGAATTTGTTCCCTTTTACCCTTGGACAACAGTTTCTTCCTTTTGTTGTAAAGCCTGCTGACAGAGGATGTCCACCAAACAGGTTTGTGTTTCCTTGATTAGTAGGTTTTAGCTCTGTTTGGTATGGCTGAGTCCATGCAGTTGTACAGATGCTTGTACACTGCACTGGTGTACTGTTCAGCATAGTTGTCTGTTCTGGGTTATTCAGATGCCAAATGTATGGGCTAAAACAGGAATGTAAAGCTAGACTTTTTAAGGTCCTCACAGATCAATACCCTAGCAAGTAGCTATGAACCTATGAAGAAACAGAGAGATGATTGTTAACTTCTTATATTCCAGTCTCTAGACAAATTCCATAATCATTTTGCTGTGAATGTTCTTCAGTCTCTTTTCTGGACATTTATTCTACCCATACACCTTACAGTATATACCATCTACACCCTCATACACTTCCTCCTTGCAATCCATTCATTTGCAGGTATTACCTATCAACATATTACAGTTTCTCCGTATTGCTGTTGTCTCCGTAACCATATATGTTTGCATTCTTTTGCTTTCCGGAGCTTTATTTTTACTGTTTCCATAGTTAGTCTATTTCTCCCATAATCTCTCTCTCTCTTAACTCATTACCTTTTTCACAGAGTGTCCACTATTCCAAAAACCTCTACAAAGTAAAAATGGCCACAAAGATCAAAGAGGGTATCATCTCACCCATGCGGAAAAGTTAAATTAGATAAATATTTAATATAATTTAATGATTTCATAGAAGGAGTAGTTAAAGAATATGTATGTAATTATTAATTTTACAAGCTGATGAAAATTAAAAAAAACAGGGAAGGATAGCCTATAGCATGGTACAAAACTTAAAAGATATATACAGTAGTATATTACACAACATGCTAAGTAATCTTCTGAAATGTATGCAAACCTGTGGAAATAGCAAAATATGGTGGAATAGCGTAAAGGGGTGGTGTAGGAGAATTAATGTGTTTAGACATTAAGCCAAAGGACAATATACTTACAGTAGTAAATAGGTAACTTATATTATTACATAGATATATAGTCCTAAATATTATAGACACACCAAACAATAGTAATGCTTTGACTTCTGCAACATTTGAGAGGAATAAAATCAAATAAAGTGACTAGTAAAGTAACCGGACGTTTTTATAAAATGTATGGCTCTGATACTATGGTTTTGAAATTCGTTATTTTGGAAGAATTGATGCTAGGTGAGGGGTGATGTAGAAAGAAAACTGAGTGAGATGGATGACAAAAATATTTTAAAATTTAATATTCTAAGCTATGAGGGTTTAATTTCAGTGCTGGAATAGAGAGTGCTAATTTAATTACTTACAGCATTTAAGACCATTTATAAATATAATAAATAATCCTCCTTGCCATGTCATTTACATCCAAGTCTGTTTTCATGATTCATCACTTCTGGAATTACTTCTACACTTTCTTCACTATCAACTCGTCTCTCTCTCATTCATATGAAATTGCTGGTCTTGACATCCTCTCTCACAATGATCTGCACAGTCCCCTGCATCTACCCCCCCCCCCCCCACTACTCTAGGTTGGGACTCTGGCACTTTGCTGTGCTCATGCAAGGCACTGTCTGATATCACATCTGCTCCTTCATCAAACACATCAAAAATGATTTGTTCTTAAATCCATCATTTTTGGTTATGTGTCAAAAAATTTAAACCCGATTTCAATAATTTTCTGAATATGTCAGTTAGGGTGCTAAACCACATGAAGTCATTTGACTTTACTGTCATGATAAAGTATAAGCAGGAATGCCCATGGTACATTACACAGGGGCATGATTCTGTTCTAAGTTTCTTAATTTCAGGAATAGCTATGCCAGGAAAGAAATATACAGAAACTACAGATACATATTGGCTTAAAAAAAAAAAAACTCGGGGAAAGAGATGCAGTGACCTCAGTACTGGAACCTTATACAATCAGTAATGATAATCCAGGATTTGAATGGGCCAGTCTTCATGAAATAATATCAATTTACAAATTATGGTGACTATAAATGGTTTGCTGGTCTTCTTGTTAAGGGCAAGGAATGTTTCAGTCACTAGCAGATGTATTATTTTAAGGATAAACCTGCTACACATTTTTTTTTTAATTTCATACAGAATATGCTGTGGAAAACCCATTTAGTGAATTTCACATGATGAATTTTCTCTGAATATGTTTCTTGTAAGCAAGCTGATTCAGAATGTGACAATGTCATTTATCTAAGGTATCTTAGAATTCTTGTGGGGGCATTACATTGCATTATATTACAAAGGTGGATACTGATATTAAAACTGAAAAAAAAAAAAAAAAACTTGTCTGGTAGTTAACACAAAAGATTAAGTCTATGCGCTCTTAAGCTGTTTCCTGTGGTCCAGGTTTTGATTCCCACAGCCTTCATTTGCCTTCTTAGTGACCTTGAGCAAGTCATTTAACCAGATAATGCACTGGAACAGTTGGGGATTTGGGTTAGGTTCTCATTCTTTTCCTAGACTGCATGCCGAGTAACTCCCTGTGAGCAGCCCGGTCTTATTCATGTACAGGAAAACAAATAATAATGTCCAGCAAAATTCACAGTTTTGTAATAGCCCAGTGCAAACTTTCAATACTTTGAGCTGCTTTTGCTCCAGACACAAGAATAAAATATCACAGCATTTTCATTAAAAAAATAAACTGTGTGATGCTGGAACAAAAACGAACAATTCCAGCTAACGCAGAATATATGGCTTTGAAGGAGAAATCATGCCCTTAACTGTGAAAAACCCAATCAATTACCAGAATAGGGAAGCAAAGTCAAGAAAAACAACTACAGTGACCCAGTAAGAAAACAGACTTTACTTAAGGGTACTTATGGTAACATTGAGATTCTCCAGTCATATAAGACAGATTTGAAAGATATAACACCATTTCGTAATGAGAAATAGAATTACTAGGTAGTAGCAATGAACTGTGCAAAGAAGGATAGCTGGCCTTAGGCAGTGGCCAGCTAGGTGGCCACCTACGGCACCATTCTAGCAGGGCCACTTTTCCTGTAATCTTTACGGTGTAGGTAGACCAGGATTTGGGCACCAAGTAGTGTTGGGGGTGCCGTGGAGTCCTTTTGCCTAGGGCACCAGTTGACCAAAGCTGGTCCTGCAAAGAAGGCATTCATCCTGCTGCCCACACAACATAAAATGGAAAAAAAAGCCACTTGTCTAGATGGCTTATAGAATTGTTATAACTATTAATTTTCATATATATGGTCCTACTGTCTGTTACTGCAGTTCTGAAATTAATTTTTTCTTGCTGACATCAATACAGTTCATCCCATATATGTTGACTTGTTCTTAATGCCATTAAAAGTACAGTTTATAGGGCATAAACAGATGATATGGCTAATGAAACACTTTGTATTAAATAATAACCTTGTGTGTAACGCACTGTTAATTCACAGATATCATAGTTACTCTGAACAGCTCTGGCCAAGTTTGTTTTAATGGGACACAAATGATGACCCTAGATTGCAAAAAGGGTTCTGCATTAATCTGATCGGAATATTCAAGAGTATCTTAAATAGTGTGGAGCATTTTATGATGTGACCATATTTACAATGGGATATACAAACAAATGAGGGAGGTGGGTATTGCCCGCATGCTGGACCTAATGAAGGAAATCATCAACATCATGTGATTTCTAGTAACAAAAACGAAAGTAAATTTAGTCTAAACAGGATACGGCACAGACAACATATACATTCGTCAATAAGTTATGATCAGTTTTAAAGAGTTGCTCATTTGGTATAATGAACCAATAACTGCCATTATGCTTATAAAGTACTACTTCAGTCATAGGCCGTAAACTAAATGAACATGTAGTCAGACTTGAATATGAAAGCTCTTTAACAGATAGGCTTTCATGACTTAATTATTACTTAGTATGTAACAACCTCAGTCCAATAAAGGGTCCAAATTTAAAGCAAGAGAATCCCAAGAACAAAAACATTATTTTAAATGGAAACTCATTAACATTCAAAAGTATGCATGCTGCCTAGATACAACATTTTGCATGGTCACTGTAAATCCAACACTATTTATGGGTATAAGACTCGGTGGTTGTAGCTATTAAAAACAAATGGCTACAGTTGTCATGCTCTCTGCAGTACAAAGCAGAGAAAACAAGTTCAAGTATCAGAAGGGTGGAAAGCCATCTTTCACCCTCCACAAAGGCAAACATAAGGAGTCTGACAGAATCTAGTAGGATGCATATGCAGACCATAGTCCCCCCCCCCCAACTACTGAAAATAAATAAATAAAGCTGGCCCAAACGGTATCCTGTCTACTGCATTGCTCAGGCTTTAGCATGTAAATCTCCAGTGCATGCCGACTAAACTAGGAAGCCTTCTCCATACTATGAAAGCAAGACATTTGAAGATACAATTATTTAAAAGTTAAGCAATTATTTTTTTTTAATTAATGCTATTATATAACAGAACAATCGAAAATGGGCATAGGTAATGCTGGTTTACCACTAATTTCATCGCCTGGGTGTTGCCCTTATGATCATATTCATAACAGCCATGGGTACGTCCAACATGACCTATAACTTGCTGTGGATTATTGCTAAACTAAGGTACTGAATATAACACAGATACTCAAATTCTAATTCAGAACTGGAAGACACTGGAATTTTTCCCCATACAGTATGAGTCAGATGCCAGGGGAAAAAAACAGTACATTCACTGGAAATGTAAAGAAATCCACAAATTCTTCCGAAGCCCATGTTGTACCTAGGATCCTATGTAGCATCGTTAGGCTGACAATTGAAACACTTTATGACTAATACCAGAGAGAGGCAAAACTATTACTATTGTTTGCAGAACCCAAAATAAACTATAATTACTCACAGTCCTATGCCTGGGGCAACAATCTCTTCAGAAATATATATGTATATGTGTGTATATATATATATATATATATATATATATATATATATATATATATATTTACAATCACAATTTCGAGTGAAGGTTCAGTGACCACAGGATGTCAAACTACAGCTAGCTGAATCCTGTGTTGCTGAAACTTCTTTTGTGCGAATCTCAGTTCAGCGAATGCACAATGTATTTGCACATATGAGGTCAATTTTATAACTACAGATCGCCGTACAGTGGAGATCGGGAAATTTACCCTTTTCCCCACTGTAGTGTGATCTCAGCTTGCCCTCCTGCAAACATTGTCACGTTATGTGATGTGCAGTATTGGACTGCAATCTTCGGATGTCGAGAAAGGTCGAATTCGCAACAGGAAGTATGTTTGGTACATTCTGTCCTTCTCGACATTCTGAGTTGAACTTCTTAGTCGATATTTAAGGTAGGAATTTATTTTGTCTGTTTAATATATGACAGTAAACCTACATATATATATATATATATAATATATATATATTTATAACGTAACATTCTTGTGTTGAGAAATGGAGTACAGTGGTGACAAATGCACACACTTCATTATCATAGATAGCCTGATGACTCCCATACTGTGCAGTCATCCAGGTTTATCTGAAAGCAATACATGGTCTTTGTATCCAGAACCACTGCACAGAAACAATTTACTTGTTTAATCTTTTCAAGATATATGAGTTCATCATGCCTAACAATGTGATTTTCTGCTTTTTGAGTCTTTTTTAAATTTTATCTACTCACTTAACTCATTAACTAATAATTTACACAGCTAGGCTCTACCTGAGGATGGCTGTCCCTTGCAAAATATATGAGTGGTGGATTCAGGAATTTGCAAAAGGGGGGACACAATCAGGTTAGTTGGCTACGGGGTGAAAGCGGGACACTAGGTTTGGTGGTTGTGAAAAGATTACCTTAAGAAGCTCTGACATCACGTGTGGAAAGACATCAATTTACATTCAGTTGCACATGATTTTGCTGTAGATAAGGTAGTAGAAATAGGCAATTCCTGTGCAGCACATGTACAGATAGTAAAAGTATTTTCAGTGCATGCCTGGAAGATGATTGGTTGCCCAAACCAAGTCGCAATTCTCATTCCATGTCATACCGGGCATATGCACTGTTATAAACTTGGAAAGAAACCCTCTGAAGGTGGAAATAACCACAGTGAAATGTATGTTATTGTTATGCAACATAAAATATATACCACAGGCACAGATGTTTGGATAAATTAGTAAAAGCTTCATTTAATGGATGTACAAAATAACTAAACTCATAAAACTTTCCTAAGCAGGCCATAATGTTTTTGGACTGTTTACTGTTCTTTCTATGGTTTTAAGCACAATTATCTTTTATTAGTGTTTTTATAACAAAAGTACATAAATTAGTAAAAGCTTCATTTAATGGATGTACCAAATAACTAAACTCATAAAACTTTCCTTTGCAGGCTATAATGTTTTTGGATTGTTTACTGTTCTTACTATGACAGGAATGTTTTCAGGACTTCATCAATCCTAATATTGGAATTTTGTCTTCCTTCCTTCTGAAGCCATTGTTTAAATTACTACAGTAGCACTTGGGTACTGTCAGTGTTTCATAGGTTCATAGTCAAATACTAGGCTAACTGCCCTTGCAGGCCATTTTAAGTCTAGCAAATTTCACTTTTTTGTGCTCGAAAAAACTATCCCATTATTTATTTATTTATTTATTTACATTTGTTGACCAGGAAAATCCGACTGGACACAGGTCCTTTTTCAGCGGAGGTCCGGGGAGAAAAGCTCCACAATAAATACAAGAATTAATTACAAGTTACAAGAAGTATAGGTAGGTTTTGTTTAACAATGGTAGTACACAGTTATAGTTTAAAATGAAATTATTTAGTTAAATGGTACAACACATACATCATCGGTGCCATAAAGACTAGCAAGTATTTTAATAGCTGAGCTAGCAGCTAGTACCCTTGAATAACAGTGGTTAAGACTACAGCTGAGCTATAGGTTTACAAGCAATGTATTTGGCTGCAATCTGAGGTAGTTAGAGGGGTGGAAGAAAGGGATTAGAGAGGTTGGGGTAGAGATGTTCATAGGTTCATAGGTAGGTACTGAGCTATTGGCCCTAGGGCCTATATAAGCCTAGCCAAAGATACCCTGGTTTTTGCCACCCAAGAAAATTATTTTCCTGTGCCACTGTTGAGCAGAGCCACAGAAGTGATCTCCGAGGTGAATTTCCTATCTCCCATCCAATCATCAAGACTTTTCTTGAACAGTGCTAATGAGGAGCTTTGTTTGATATAGATAGGTAGTTTGTTCCAGAGTATGGGAAGTCTCTGGGACAGGAATCTATCCCTCCAGCATGTTCTCTTTATTGTGGTGACGAGGTTTAGGTCCCTAGAGTGTGTAGCTCGTAGGGATTGGGATTTCTTTAAGTGGAGCATGTCTAAAAGCTCTGGGTTTGACATAGCTTTGTGTGTTAGGCAGAGATCGCCTCTGAGTAGGCAATATGCAACGGAGTAAAGCTGCAGTTTTTTGAGACGGTCTGCATAGGGCATCTCTTTGAGGCCGGTAATCCTCTTTGTGAGGTATTTCTGTGGCCTTTCCAGTTATTGTAGATGTCTTGTGAGGTACATACCAAAAGGGGCATTGTACTCTATAATGGGTCTAATGAGTGACGAGTAGAGGGGAACAAGACCTCTTTTTTCCTGGATGAGAAACCTTTTGTGATGAGGTGTGCCACATAAAAGGATTTCCTGACTACTGTGTCGATGTGATTATCAAAGGAGAGACTACTGTCCACCTGTGTCCCAAGGTCTCTTATCACACTTTCGGTGTTAAGTAGACTACCACCTATGTGGTAGTTCATGGGTACTGAGTTTTTACCAAAAGGAATGACAATGCACTTTTTGGCATTGAGCTTGAGGCCATGGCTTTGACAACAGGCATCTGTCTCAGCAAGGCCCTTTTGTAGGATGTCCACATCTTTTGGAGTTTTGATTATGGCTCCTAGTTTGCAGTCATCTGCGAACTTCGTTAATAAAGACCTTCTGTGTTGGCCTGTACTTCAGAGAAGTAGATACCAAACAGGAGAGGACCCAGGAGTGAACCCTGTGGTACTCCACTTGTCACTGATCTGAAGCTGGATTTGGAGTCTGCTACTTTCACAGTGTGGGTTCTTTCAGTGAGCCAGTTGGCAACCCATCTTGTGACATAGGGATTTATACCTAGTTTAGTGAGTTTATCTATAATTCCAGAGTGGGGGATGGTGTCAAAAGCCTTGGCGAGATCTAGATAGGCTGTGTGAACCACCTTACCCTCATCTACTGCTTTGGTGACTGCTTCAAAGAAGTCTATCAGGTTTAGGAGACATGATCTGCCTTTTACAAACCCAAACTCGGTGGGGTCCTGAGTTTGGAGATTACCAATGTCATTGTTTATAAGTTCCATGATGATATGCTCCATTGCCTTGCAGACCAGGCTCATTAGGCTAATGGGGCGGTAATTTCCAGGGTCTGTGGTGGCTCCCCCTTTGTGGAGTGGGATAACTGCTGCTATGCGCCATTCAGTGGGCACATAGCCTGAGGTGAGGCTATGATTGAACATGGTACTTAGGTGGGGTGCCAGTTTGTTCTGTAGTTCATGTAGAACACAGCCTGGGATGTCGTCAGGTCCCATGGATGCTGTGTTCTTGGCTTTGGATAGTGTGTTTTTTACCTGTGCAGCCGTGATTACAGGAACTTTGCATTCTTCTGGTATAGAGATGGGCCCTTTAGGGGATGACAGAGGGGTAAAGTTAGCACTGAACCTATCTGCCAGGATGTTAGCAATATCCATTGGTTCTGTATATTTAGTGCCATTGTGCTGTAACTCAGAGCAGATCTGAGTGTTGCCATTGAGATTCTTGACATAGCTATAGAATGCTTTGTGGTTGTCTTTAGAGTCAGTGGCAATTTTGTTTTCATAACTAGCTTTGGAGGATTTTATGAGGGATCTCATCTTCTTACTGAAGCTGACCAGGGAGTTTCTCCAATCATGGGATTTTACTCTTTTTTGCAACAGTTTCTTTCTTCTGTTGTAGAGTTTGTTTATGGCAGGGGACCACCAGATTGGCTTCCTTTTTTTGGAGGATAGCATCTTGGTTCTGTTGGGGATTGCACGATCCATGCACTCATGTAAGTGCTTATAAAGTGCATTTGTGTAGGATTCAGCAGTCATACCTCTATTGTCCGTCAGCATGGGTGTCGTGAAGTTTGCCACTTCTGTCTTAAAAAGCGTGAAGTTGGCTTTGGAGAAATTTTTTACTGTGGTTTCCCTAATGGGGGGTGGGGGAGGGATGTGGATGTCTAGGGTGATTAGCTTATGGTCGGATCTGACCAATGAGGAATTGACCTCTGGTGTGGAGCACCGGTTGCCCATGTTGGTAATAACCAGGTCTAGGATATTGCTGCCCCTGGTGGGGGTGTGGATAAGCTGATCCATGGCATTGGAATTTATGAATTCAAGAAAACGTTGAGCACAAGAGTTGGTACATGAATAGTTTTCCCAGTTAATGGTAGGGTAGTTGAAATCGCTCATTATTAGGGTGTTAGGTTGTACCCTAATAATTTCCAGTGTATTAAGAAATGAGGAGTGGGAATCCTGGGGCATGGTGGGGGATCTGTAGCAAGCTGCAATTTGGATTGCGGTCTTGCCCAGAGTTAGTTGCACTTGGATAATCTCGGATGCATGATGCTGAGCAACTAAACTGGAGGTGTGGATATCCT
The DNA here is from genome assembly GCF_019279795.1 of Protopterus annectens. Taxonomy (NCBI): domain Eukaryota; kingdom Metazoa; phylum Chordata; order Ceratodontiformes; family Protopteridae; genus Protopterus; species Protopterus annectens. The sequence continues at coordinate 323,657,553 of NC_056747.1, read as the reverse complement.
TAATGAATATGGACACACCTTCGCCTTTAGTGTTTCGGTCCAGGTTAGGTGGCCGAAAGGTGTGGTATGAATTATAGCCTGGTAATGCAGGGGTACTCTCTGGAGCCTTGAACCAGGTCTCTGTCACTGCACAGATGTCGATGTTCTCCATTATAAGGAGTGCCTCGAGAGAGTGCATTTTGAGGTTTAGACTTCTAGCATTGAGTAGCAATACCCTCAAATTCTTCTTGCCTGTACCTGTTAGGGTGGTGAATTTGTCATTTGAACCTTGCCTAAAAAGGCACTATAGGGGTGGCTAGAGCGTTAGCCAGCATCCGGAATCCCAGGGGTGACAGGTGCAGGCTATCTCTGGCAAAGCAGCGTGGCTTGTCGATCATGTCATCCCAGGCAGACAGATACTGGATCCCCTTAGAATGACACCAGAAGCTTAGCCAATTGTTGAAGTCAATCATTTTGTCCTTGTACTGTGGTATAATTCTGGGTGATGGCAGGATGCTACTCAGGGCTAGGGTCATACCTGCCTGGGCTACAAGATCGGACAGCTCCTCCATGTCCCTTTTCATGTAGTCCAAGGAGGTACGTCTCAGGTCATTCACACCAACATGGACAATGACAGAGTCATATTTGTACTTGTTGTGGAGTGACCTGAGTGCATGTGTTATGTGGCGGATCCTGGCAGCTGACAGTAACTTTCTCCTTGTTTAGCCTGGTGAGTGGAACATCAGTGTGCCTGACTATAGAGTCACCTATGACTAGAGTGTTGGGTACGTTGTTATGCCTTATGGGCTGTGGTTCAGTGGCACACTGAGTTTGTGGGCTATGTGTCATTTGGGTTGTGTTGGGGGGTGGAGGTTGCTTGTGTTTCTGTTTTGCAGGTCCCTGTTGCTTGGGCAGGTTTTTACTGAGAGTTTCCACGAATGTAGGTGTGTGTTTTGTGTTTCTATGTGTGTGTTTTGGTGGTGTAGGTTTTGAGGGACTATGTGCTGAGTGTGGTGTGGTGCAGGTGTTAGAGAGGTTTGTTACAGGGGCACGTCCAGTGCTCTTTTAGATGAGATTTTAGAGCAGCTTTGAAGTTAGTGTGTGATGACACAGACGTTATAGTATGAAGAAGGGTATTCCATAATTTTGCTATGGAGTAGGAGAAGAGAGCTACTCCAGCAGAGTTCTTAGTTCTAGTTACCTGTAATTGATTTTTGTTGCTGGAGCATAGCGGTCTGATGGTATGATAGGGTTGGAGTACATTTTGGAGGGAGGGGACTTTTAGAGGATGATTTAGTATTTATTTATTTATTTATTTTATTTTACATTTGTTGACCGGGAGAATCCGACTGGATATATGTCCATTTTCAGCGGAGGCCCGGGGAGAAAAGCTCCACATTTAGAGTAAATTACATACAGGATAAAATAGATACATATTAATACATTATTGTAATAACCAACAAAGTTAGAGGATAAGGGTATGTCATATATGTAATTAATAAAAAAAATGCTTTTTGCTGGATAGCATACATAGACAAGACATAATTGTGAAACAGATAGACACAGACAAAAGTGTAATTTTACTTATACTAGATAGTCAACTTTTCAAAGGAGTGTGGATAGTGTTAGGTAGAGTAGAGAAGATTGAAAGAATCATTAAGGGTAGGAGAGAAGATCAGAAGAGTACAACAGAAGGAGATTGCTTGATAGATGAGAAAAAGAAGTAGGCTAATAAGAAGAAGTTAATCTGGATATGAGCATTGGCAAAGCCAGTGAGACTGGAAATGGTGGGTAAGACTTTTTGAAGTGGGGTAGGGAGGTAATGGTGGTAATAATGGGTGGGAGGGAGTTCCATATCTTACCAATGGAATTGGCAAATAGAGCATCTCCTCCAGAGTTACAGGATTTGACTGTTTGAATGAGTGTCCTACACGAGGACGAAGGCTGTTTAGATTGGTGTATGGTATGATTAAATTCTCCAGTGCTGGGGACTTTTCAGGATGTTTGAGTATTTTGAATGCCTCAATGAGTTGGTTTAGCTGAAGAAGGTTTGGGAGTTCTAACCAGCCGAGGTATTTTAGGTTAATACAATGATGAGTTCTGTATGGTTTGCCAGTTGCAAATCTGGCTATGTGATTGTAGGAGCATGATAGTTTATTTAGGTCTGATTTATTAAGGTTGGTAAACAATGGAGAGGCGTATAGAAGGGTAGAGAGTAAATGCGAGCGAGCAAGGGTTACTTTTGCAATTGGTGTTAGAAAGGATTTGATTCTATATAGTGACCCCAGTTTCTTGTTAACGGTCTTAATGGTTTGATTAATGTGGATGTCGAATTTGAGTTTATTGTCAATGGTCACTCCTAATAGGTTAGGTGGGAGTCTGGGGACATAATTGTCCCATTATTGGATTGTATGGTAAAGGAAGTGTTAGGAGTTTTGGGTTGGATGGAAGAGTAATAATTTGGTTTTCTTTGGATTCAGAATTAGCTGCCGTCCAGATAGCCACTTTTCTATTGCTGTAAAACAGCTTTGGGTTTTAGATAGTAGTTTGTCAAGGGATTTGTCAGAACATATTAATGTCGAATCATCGGCATATTGAATACAGGTGGCCTCAGGGATGACTTTAGGGAGGTCATTAATAAAGACTGAAAAGAGAAGTGGACCCAGTATGGACCCTGAGGAACTCCAATGGTGTTTGGAAGGAGGTTGGAGAGCTTATTTTGCCAAAGTACTGCTTGCTTCCTACCAGAGAGATAGGCCTGAAACCAATCTAGTGTTAGGTTATCCAGGTGGAGATTTCTTAGGGTATCATGGAGTAGTCGGTGGTTAACCATGTCAAAGGCCTTTGATAGGTCCAGAAAGAGTGCTGAAGATATATTTTTGTTATTCCGGTTATGGTTTATTATATCAGTAAAAGAGAGGAGGGCCGTAGTAGTGCTGTGATTGGGTCCAAAGCCATGTTGAGAGTTGGTGAGGAGATTGTTCTGGGTAAGATAGTGAAGGAGTTGTTTGTGTAGACATTTTTCCATGATTTTGGCTAGTGCTGACATTATGGCTATAGGCCGGTAGTTTGATAAGTCAGTGGATGAGCCACCTTTATGGAGTGGGATTACGTATGATATTTTCCATATTGAGGGAATTGTAGATTCGGAAATGGTACGATTAATAAGTATAGAGATGGGGTAAGCTATGTCATCTGCAGCTAGTTGTAAGTATTCAGCTGGCAGAAGGTCTGCGGAGAGGGTGCTTGGTTTAAGCTTTTGAAGTAAGGATCTAATGGAGGAAGTGGAGACTGGTTGTAGGTGGAAAGTGTGACGGTAGCTTGTGGGCAAGTGAGAGTTGGTACCATTGAAGGAAGTGAGGGAGTTCTAGCCAGCCTAGTTCAGTAAGTGAGGTGCAGTGGCGGTAGGGTAGTTTGCGCCAGTGGCAAACCTTGCTATTTTGTTGTAGCAATCTTCGAGTTTACCTAACTCACTTTGCCTTAGGTTGGTAAATACTGGAGAGGCGTAGAGTAGGGTGGAGATAAGGTGGCTATTTACAACTGAAATCTTGGCTGTTTTGGTGAGGAATTGCTTATTTCTGTATAAAGCTCCTAGTTTTTTGTGTACTTTTTTATGGTTAATGAGAAGTGGATGTCAAACTTGAGGTTATTGCCAATTTCAACTCCAAGTAGTTTGGTGTGGTCTGTTGGGGGGATAATGGTGTTGTCAGTGGCTTTAGTATTAAATTGGTCGGTGTTTAGCTTGTGTTTGGTAGGTTGGAAGATGAGTAGTTTTGTTTTGTTTGGGTTAAGTATTAATTGCCCATCTGAAAGCCAAGTTTCAACTGAGGAAAAGGCTTCCTGTGTGGTCTTTTGAAGTTCAGGTAGGGAGTGGGCTGAGCAGATGATGGTGGAATTATCTGCGTACTGTATGAGAGTGGCCTGTTTGGTAGCAGAGGCTAGATTATTAGTGAATATGGAGATGAGTAAGGGTCCAGGGATGGATCCTTGAGGAACACCTATTGAGGCAGGGAGTTGGGGGCATATATCATTATGTCAAACAACAGATTGATGGTGGTCAATCAGGTAGCTTTGGAAACAGTTTGTGACAGATTGAGAGAAGGATAGAGTATTGAGGACAGTGATGAGTTGTTTATGAAAGACCATGTCAAATGCTTTAGATAGGTCTAGGAAAGTTGCAGAGCTGAAATAACCATTGTTTTTATGTTGAAGGATTGTATTAGTGAAAGCAAGTAAGGCAGTGGTTGTGCTGTGGTATGGTCGAAAACCACGCTGTGTGTTAGATAGGAGGTTGTTAGCAAGGAGGTAGCCTAGAACCTGAGAGTGAATGCATCTCTCAAGTATTTTTGATAGAGGAGACAGAATTGCTATGGGCCGGTAGTTGGTGAATTCTGTGGAGGGCCTATCTTTCTGGAGGGGATAATGTGGGATATTTTCCATTGTGAAGAGACATAGCTTTCAGATAAAGATTGGTTAATCAGGATTGCAACTGGGTAGGCTAGGGCTTCAGCTGCAATTTTACAGTACTCAGCTGGGAGGTTTTCAGCTGCTAGTTTTGTGGGATTTAGTTTCGATAAGAGCTTTTTTCATGTTGGAGGTAGGTATAGGAGAGAAAGAGAATGCAGTGGGCAGGTTATTAGGTGTAGTTGTAGGGGGTAGGGGAGAGGGGTTGTGTTGTTTTGCTAGTGATAGAACGGTTTGTGTGAAGTGAGTGTTGGAAAAGGTGGCAATGTTTTCAGGAGTTTGTTTTGTTTGGTGGAGGGGTTCCTACTTTTTCTTGGTGGAGGATGGGGTTGATGTTTGACCAGAATTGTTTAGGGTTGTTTTGGGTGGAGTTCAGGGCAGACTGGTAATATAGCATTTTGTCCTGTTTTATTAATTTTTTGACTTTGTTACGCAATTCACAGAATGTCTGTCTATCAGAAGGGGTTTTTTGTCTTGCGCCAGTGATTTCAGCCTCTATCTCGGATTTTCATTTCTGATCTAGTGGCTTGTTGTAGCCATGGGGAGCACTGGGCTTAAACTGTAGTAAATCATGTGGGTGCATGAGTGTTTAGGACTTTAAGGAAGGTGGTATTGAAAAATTGGACAGCGTCATCAAGGTTGAGGTATTTTAATGGAGTCCAGTTGCAGTTTTTTAGGGCTGAGATGAAGTTGTCAGGGTTAAAGTTTACTTTATTACGTATTTGCTGATAGGTAATGGGTTTAGCCTGATATGTGTTTTTTGTGTAGGAAAGTTGGGGTTTGATCACTGAGGCTATCTGATAGGCAGCCAGCTGTGTATGATTGGGGGCTCATGCTGACTAGTATCCAGTCAAGAGTAGAATGCTTGTTGGAAGTCTTATTTATTCTGGTGGGTGTCTGGATAAGTTGGAAAAAAACGAAGATTTAGATGGTGGGCTGGGTGGTGGTTGGAACAGGATAGCCAGTCTATATTTAAATCACCTAATATTACGGTTTCTTGTGGAAGGTGATGATTTACCCAGCTGAGGAGGTTTTCTAGTGGAGTGATATTCTTGGCAGGTGGGAAGTAGCATCCTATTATGTTAATGGTCTTGTCTTGGTTTACTTTTAGGTTGGTATAAATTATTTCTTCTTTGTCAATTGGAGGGGCGATAAGTTTAGGATGTTAATATGAAGATTCTGTTTATACATTACAGCTACACCACACCCTTTTTTGTGCAACTGATCTTGTTTTAGGATACTGTAGCCTGAAGGGAGAATTTGCTCACTGTTAATATGTTTGAGCCAGGTTTCTGTTATAATGATAATATCAGAGGAGTATAAGTCTATGGCAGCGTGGAGTTCATGGATTTTATTGGTTATACTTCTGATATTTAAGCTTAAGATAAGGAGGTCAGTTGGTTTCCTATTGGATGTAATTTGAGGGTGGGTGAGGTTGTTAGACTGACTATCAGTGAAGGAGTTGTAGGGTCCAGGGTTTGGGTGGATGTCCCCACTGAGGGCAAGTATTGTTACGGCTGAGGATGTTAGTTTTAGTAATGAGAGAACTAGTTTAAGTTTTGGGGTAGCTTTTTGTTTGAGTGAAGTGGTTGACAGATAAATTAGGTTGAGGGATAGTTTGTAAGGCATTAGGTATGCTTTCTGTTTGTGTGGTGGAGGTGATAGCTTAAGTGGGTCATGCATTGGGGTGTATTTGTTGTGACAGGTGAATGAGTAGTGTGAAGGTGTGACATGAGGGGTGGTGACTGTAGTTGTGCAGTGGAAGTTGCCTGGTGGGGGTATGAAGCTAATTTGGTAAGATGTAATGTGTGCAAAAGGGTGCATGTAAAGAGTATAGGTAGTGCGTGTAGGATCATGGTACTCAAGGTGGGAGGTTAATCGTAGGCTGGAGGTGTAGTTAGAGTTGGTGTTGCAGGTGTGGTTGATTGTGACTGTAATGGGAGGGACGTTTGGCTAGAATAAGTCTAGGTGTGCTGGGGGTGGGTGGGATATGGAGGCAGGAAGAGGAGCGAAGTGAGCGGAGCGGGCAGAAATTATTTGTTGTACATATCAGTTGGAACCAATCAATAGGCTAATACAACTCACATGCATCACAATTATAGTAGAGACTTAGGCAGATAATGGTATAAAAATGATCTGTGTCTTTAGCATTAAACTGCTGGGTTAGGGTACACTAGCAATGGGACACAGACTGTAAAGGAAAGGGGAAAGAGAGGTTGAGTGAACAGAAATGATCCCTGGAAACCTTGAGGCAGCTTGCCAGAGCACAGTAGAAACAATCAGTTACAGTGTGCCTCAGTGGAGCAGTTAAGAGTAGCAATTCCTAGAGGTAAGAAACGTATGCATCTAATAGCAACCTAACACATGCTGCTTTATTACGTCTATATAGTTTTGCAGCTCATGATATTAGCAGTTGCTAAAAAGAGAGAAGAATGGAGAGATAAAGCTCAGGGGAGCCCAACACTATTTGATACTGAGGTTTAAGGGAAAGCAGGTATTGAGCAATTTATGTAACTTTGACTAGATCAGAGGTTTGCAACCTTCACTATCAAAAGAGCCATTTTGGCCCTTCCTCTACCAAATAAAATTCATCTGGAGCCACAAAACATATTTGACCCGTAAAATGAAGATAACACAGTGTATTAAGTTTTATATATAGTTATTATACTATATATAAAAGAACTACGTTTATAAGAACAATATTTAAAATCTGCCCCTATTTTTATTGAGATTTTTATTGGGATTGCTCAATCGCTGTGTGATGTGTGTGTGTGTGTGTGTGTGTGTGTGTGTGTGTGTGTGTGTGTGTGTGTGTGTGTGATGCGGCAGAGTGGCCATTATTTTTCAAAGCTACAGGGAGCCACTGCAGAGGGGTGGAAGAGCCACATGCGGCTCTAGAGCCACAGGTTGCAGACCCCTGGACTAGATGATACTTGTACATACAAATATCCATGATACATGTTTGCCTCTGTCATAAACAGTTCAATAAATGTGTTACAAGAGTGGAATTTTGAACAGTGTCAGTTCAACAGGGCATTTTTTTAAAACTTGATATGATTTCTCTCTCATTTTTGCTTGTGCTCCCTGTAGCCACAGACCCAGTCAATCATCCACAAGGCATTTCCTACATGAACCCCCCACCAGACCAAATAAAACCCAAAGTAACTGAAGATAAGCCAGAATGTCAACTCTGGACCAACTCAGTACAGTCCAAGGTAACTCCTACTGGACAGGAAATTGCTCTATGAAACTACAGCAACTGCAAGTTACAGTATGTATTAAAAACTCTGCCACTCAGAATTAGGGTGGTTTTAGAGTTAGGATTACAGTTTTGTCAACAGTCAGTAGTTCTACTACAAAATAAAGTTTGAAGAATGTATTTATGAATTCACCAAGCAGGCATACCTTATTTTTCACATTCTGAAAAAGAACATACACAAGTGTAACTAGTTTGTACAACAGAACCAACACTGTCTGCTAATATATACAACACTGCCTGCTAATATATGCATACTTTGTAGTCCAGTCCCCAGATATGAATATTCTCCTTCACCTGGGGAACACATCTGCTGATGTTTAAAAGCGAGCAGACAATTTGCCCACAGATTTTTTTTTTAAGTGGACTGTTAGGGTTTCCTTGCAGCTGCAGCACCTTATTACTATGTACCTTCCTTGATCTAAAGAGGGGTGCACAGTATGCAACACTGCCAGCAAGACTGTATGCCCTCCCTCAATGTGCCCATAGCCATACAGTTATCTGTCAGCCTCTGATGAGAGGATGCTGATAAATGCTCAGCCCCCCCCATATACACACACATTGGCAATTCTCCACTTAACATAAAATATCTAACAAGGTTTTATCCTTCCACTTTCCCACTTCTGTCACTGGCTCAAACAAACATTTAACACAAACACGCACCCTTTCTCTAGATATTCATTTCCCACATGCATTAAGTTCATTTGTGCCACTGAAATTTAGGTTTACAAATCACTTCTCAACTGTCCAGTATCCTGCAGAAAGTCATGATTTTGCCCTGTCCCCTGTAAAATGTTTGACTTGTTTGTAAATCACTGATACTAATGATTTTCAGACGCAAGCACCAATATCAAATAGCTCAGGCTGACTAAGCTTGCAGATGACTTCAAGTTAGGGACAGTCTTTGAATCCTCAAATGACTTAAGCAGGAAGGTTTGTCCCAATTAAATTTCACTGAGGAAATCTTAACAGACTAGTTCAGAATTTAAAAAGCATTAAGTTTCAACTAAACTATTATATCATGCTTCATAACCTATAATTTAAACAAAAAATTTACATATCACAAGTAGGCATTACAAAATTTAACAGCCTCATTATAAGATTTTTTCTTCTTATCCTAGTTAACTAAAAATAGAATAAAATTACTGAAGACCAGGTGTTGTGCAGAAAGGTGGCATGCATCCCCCCTAAAACCTTTTAATGTATTTTTGTCATTTATTTACCAGAAAGTCTGACTGGTCTCTAGGATACCTATTTTCAACCGAGGCCCAGGAAAAAAGCTCCAGTTTTACATAAAAAGAAAGTTCATTGCTAAAACAACTTTTAAACAGGGAACAAAGACAAACCAGTAAACATTTGCTTACAAGATAGCACAGCAAAAAAGACATTAAAATAAGCATACGGAGTAATTAAAGAATGGTAGACAAGACTAGAAAAAGAAAGGAAATGGAATTAGTAACTCTGTGACAGTTCTGCCTGTTTTAGAGCAGGAGCAGAGCCATGATCTAAATAATCACAACATAGTAATCTGTAAAACATTGCAGCACACACACCAGTCTCACATTAATATCATCTCTGCTTCACGATATACAATCACTAGACATTTTCTATACAGTATATGACATACTGACAAGAATCCATATGAAGAGCTGGAGTGCTGATAGCAGAAACTGTACACTTTTTTATCAGCATTTTAGAGATGAGAACAGACAGAAACAAAGTACACAGTAACTTAGTCCAGAAGAATCACTCAGGCTTCCAAATGCTGGAACGAACACACACACACACACACACACACACACACACACACACACACACACACACACACACACACACACACACACACACACTTCCTGTAAAAAAATGAGTCTTCAAAAAGAATCCCACAAAAAGGACCCCCCAAAAAAGAATTGCCATGGACCACATGTGTAATAAACGATGCAAAGATTTCAGAAAGATCCAGCGATTCCTAAAAGAGATAAAACATATAATCTTGCAGAAAAAATGGAACATTGAGAAAAATAGTACACACAATCATTTCAAAAGAATTCTCTTTATAAACTCAACACAAAATCGTTTTCTAAAGTGGATTTTCCCCTATTCTAAGCTTCATAGTAACCCCACACACAGCATATTTACTGTATTTCCAACTAGGTCAGTTATTCAAAGCAAATGTAAAACACTAAGCATCCCAAAATTAAGTGCTGCTGCTACGACGTTTTACTTGGATGCGCGTCGGGTTTCACATAAAATGCAACCAAGTTTCAAATGCCTTTTAATGGTAAGGCTTTGGATCTCAAAAGTAGAAAACTGACAGTTTAGAAATAAAAACAAGATTTTTTTCAAAAGTAGTACCAGAAAAATTATGACAAGCAGCAGAGTTACTTCATGTCCACGGCATAAAACAGACATGAATAACGAAGATTCTGTCCCAACCCCCAAATAGGAGGTAACTCAACAATCAGCTGAGAATGCGATCATTGTATTTACACAGTCTTTATCAAAACATAATTGTGCTGCAATATTGTACCATTTCTTTGGCGCCAAGTGTATTCTTCAATAAAAATAAAATAATTAGCAAATTACCTTAGCAGAGCAGATTAAAAGTTGTTTTCTGGAATTTTTACTTTAAAACTAGACACTCTTCTGTCAGCGATATCACAGCTCACCAATGCACCTAAATTACAACAGAAATACAGTTGTAGGAGGATCATTATAAAAACAAATCATCTGACGGCAACCTCCAATCGCATTTCCATTGTGCGTTAGATGCATTTCGTGACAAGATGACATCATAGGATTGTATGGAAAAGATGCATCCACCTGATTTTTTTTCTGACTTCCAAAAAAAAAAAAAAAGTTTTAAAAGGTGCCAACGCACACCCCTGCACCCAGGCCTAAATCCGCCACTGTGTGTGTGTGTGTGTGTGTATATATAAATATATATATATATATATATATATATATATATATACATATATATATACATATATATATATATATATATATACATATATATATATATATATATATATATATATATATATATATATATATATATATATATATATATATATATATATATATATATATATATATATACATATATATATATATATATATATATATATGTATATATATATTTATTATTATTATTATAGCTGGCTTTTGTTTGAACTTACAGTTTAAGACATTTTCTTAACGGAGATTTATGTCAGAAATATTTTAGAGTAGACATACGCACTCCATGCTTAGAGTGTGCAACTTCAGAGTTAGTATCCTCAGACTTATGAGTTATGTTCCATTTTTAAACTGATAATAGAAATGATCTCAAACCAGAGATCACAGTTTTCAAATTATGACTGAGAAGAGCAGGCATTCAAAACTATCCCTCTCTGTATCACACAGCCTTCTGTTTCATGGAGTGGAACCATGAGTGGTAACGTTAAGTACTGAAGACAAATCAAACTATGATTTATCATTGCATCTGAGACAGACTAGCCTCTGGTATGATATGTGCAGAAACTAGTGATACCCTGTATACAGATTTCTTCAGCTGTACAATACATAATTGAGGAATGTGTGAAGCAAGGTAGTTATGAAATTCCCCTATGTGCTGCTGAGGTGGCATGGTTCTTGTGGCATAGAAGCAGAATGCACATGCACAACCCTAGGAACCAATTAGCGTAGCTTTGCAGACAGGATGGGAGGATAAATTTTAGCCATAACGATACAATGGCAACTGCATGATAATATATGCCACCTCCCTAGGTGGTCCAGGTCTGAAGTTTCAGCTCTATGTGAGCTAATCTTGGACTACACAATTCTACATGGGCTAGGTCATGTAACCATGATTTAACAGCATACAGCCGACTCCTGCTCAAAGGCCTGATTGTACTTAAAAATCACTCAAGGAGATGGTATGTGGGTGGTATTTACATACCACTATATCATGCTGTCCTGGAATAACAGAAGTTTGCACAAGCTGCATGTAGTAGCGTACATGCCAAAGTTGTGGGTTTCCTGAATAATTACTGACAATTTGACGGCAGAGTCCATCCACAAGCTTTTCTATACTTGTCACAAGCTCTTCACAAATCTTAGTATTAGCCAATAAATGTTATGTAATCTCTCAAATAAAAATGCCTTTCATCAAATGCAGTAGAACTTACTTAAGTCATGTGGTAAGAAGAACCCTCCTTTCAAAAAAGTCTTTACAAAAGCAGCAAAATTTTCAACACCTCCTTAATCCAATCCCCAAATTAAAATTACTACTTTTAACTTTCCCCACCCTTAAATCTGCCCCAACAATCCATTTCCTTTTCCATCCATTCATGGCAACTACTGTAAAACCTGTTCACTAAACTAAACTACATTACTACTAACAATCAATCAGCTTTGACTGACTACCACATTGATCACACCATCAAGACTGTTAATAAAAAAAATAAAAAATAGGTGCCCTACAGTTTCTAGCCTCTTTTTCTTAACCTCTTGCCCAAACTCACCTCATCTATCTCTCTCTCTTGCATCTCCTCCTTCTCATTTATCAACCTTTCAAAAGCTAAACTTCAAAACTTATAACAGCATACCATAGTAGCTGCAGGCCAGGTACGTACAGGTTCCCCTTTGTCTCAGTCTTGTAAAAAAAAAAAAAATTAAATTGGCTACATAGAACATAATACTTCTACAACAATTAGTCTTCACTTATAAAAACATTACCCTCCAAACAACACACCATTAATAATAACCTATCACCCCCCATATAAAAATCTCACCTTCACTCAGCCAGTAAGCTTCTAGTAGTAACTCTCAAATCCCACAATAAAGCAGGTGACTCCTTATTTAAACCACCTATGCCACTGCCAGCTCTGACTGAGCTCTCTCCAAAAAATTCTCCTCTTTCTTTTCCCTTCCCCTTTTTTCTTCTCTTTCTTCTTCTTCTTCTTCCTATACTGACCCACTTGCAGTATTTCTTTGCCTTTTTTCTTTCTTTTTATCTATATACTTCTTTTTGTCATCTGTGTGCCTTTTTTTCTTTTTTTTTTTTAAATCTCTCTTATACTTATCTCTTATTCCTATACTAGTGCCTCAAAATTTCTATTTTAAATTGTAATTGTAAAGTGTAAAGTTTTTTTTTTTGACTCTCCATAAAGTTTAGTTTCATTCTTCTTCTTCTTCTCATCCAGTCTTCTTCTAGCTAGCATTTACTACAAAGAAGGCAAAGAAGGCTTCCATTTCCATTGTTATTTTTATAATATAATCTCTCTGCAGTTCTACACAAAAACAACTTTTTTTCCTATTTGTTTGCTTTTATATTTTTTTTTTTTTTGTTTGTTTTTTTTTTTTTTATTTTTATTTTTGTTGTTCTTTTGTAAATAAATAGTATGTATGTGGATGGAGCTTTTCTCTCCCTCCTCTGAAAAAAAACATTGTATCCAGCCAGACTAGCCCGGTTAACAAATGTAAAATAAAATAAAATAATTAAGAGTCAGGAAACTACTTAAGCGAAGACGAAGACTTGCTATGGAATGTAAGAATATTGTGTAATGAATCAATTCTGTAGTATAGGACAGACATAGATATATGAAAAAAAATCTGAATTCATAGCATAATATATCCTCCAAAATATTACTAGTTTGCTGGGTTCTGTAGATAACATTATTAATTTCACTCTGGTTTTAACCAGAGATTCACAAAGATGATTAGACATTCTTCAAGAACTGTCTAACAAATGAGCTACCTATTAATAGTGAAAAAAAAAATACTTATGGAAAATGGGAACCAAGGGGAATTACATTAATCCCACAAAATCTTGTAACTGTCTGACTATGTGGATGTATACATTATACTAAGAAAAGCAAGTGAGCTCATGAATAAAGCAAGATAAAAGTAATATTGTGACAATGCAAATTATGTTACAAGCTAATCCTTCATCAGAGTTTTTCTTTTATGATTAATAAGACTCACTTTCAAGATAAGTATAAAAGCAAAATCCCAATTAATACATTATGTGTATACAAGACAAACAGAAAATAACAAACAGTCAAAGCACATTAAGAAGTAAATTTGTTTCCAAATGTGACTTGGAAAAATGAGAATGTTATAAAAGACTTTTTTGGTTATCACATAAGGGAGGTAAGTGTTACGTGATTCAGATCTAAGCCCCTACATTTGCAGCCAGTGTTTTTAACTGCTGTGTAATAGCAGATTCTAAAAGGAATATGAATATTGGCAAGAATTCTGCCTAGAAGCAGGTTTTTGAATGCAAAGTATAAATTAATACTCATGAAGTATTTATGATCTTATGGAGATTTCTTTGCCAAATAGTATATACTGCAGCAACTAATTAGCACAGAAGATGTCATTCAAGTCAATCTTGAACCACTAAAATAGTCAACATATCACAATAAACTGAAAACAAGTTTATTTTAACACCAGTATAGTATACCACTCTTCTTACTTTTTATTCATCTTAGTTCATAGAGAAAATAATGTTACGGTTTCTTCAGTCCTTATGTATATCAGGGTTGAAAGTTAAAGTTGTAGGTTGTGTTATATGCGAGCAAGGGCTGTTTTACATATTTATAAAAAAAAATATTTTATTATTCAAAATTCTAATTATTTTTTTCATATACTCTTTTCTTATATTTAAGTGCACTATATGTATATTTAGTTTTATATATACTTATGATCCTTATTTATTGAATTTAATTTCCATTATATTGAATTTTATTTTTTCTAAATGTAGTAAGTATTTGTTTTTTTTTTCTTTTGTTGAAGCTGTTTATGATAATTATTCCACCAGGGTTTGGCAATATGTCCTTCTGTTTTTTTTTTTTTTTTACCATCACAGTATTAAAATGTGCATCACATAGATTGCATAATTGCAATAATCCATACTCTGTGGAAATATCAAAACTGCTTATACCATTTGCCAATTCTCTTTTTAAAATTTCGAAGTTCAGTTGTTTCAAAACATACATTGTCAAACTTTCATTCTTGATTCTTCTAAGTGTATTAATATCAAACATGATGCAATCAAGGTCTGAAGTACAAAGTGGATGAACTGTATCATGATTCATCACCAACCTTTCTTTATTTACTAACAATATATCTAATATGTTATGACCATTACATTTATTTTTGAGTAAAATTACATCCACTCAAAATATTCGAAAAATTGGAGACTGCGTGATTATTACAGTGATATTTACTCCAGTTCATTTCAGGGTAGTTAAAATCTCCTAAAATTATCATTGACATATCATCCATGAGATCTTTTAATTTTTCCTTCTATATGTAGCAATTAATTGACAATCCTTAGTTTTAACTATATTTTTTAATATAACCGACATAATGGTATTATGTATCAGAACTAATAACCATTCCTAATCAAATTATACTTACTACATTGTGTTGTAGTGATTCATTGAGTATCCCATGATTCTGTGATTGCTATTTTTAGACTAGGTTAGTTCAGCTTTCTTCTTATCTATAATTCGAGCATTAGTGAAAAAACACTTTATAGTTCTATTAAGTTTACTTTCTGAAGTTCTTGTTCTACGTGCAAAAATTCTTTTTGATAAACTTTGTGAAATATTGATTGCCTTTTCTGCCTAAATGCAACTGATCTTTAGGAAATATGCCATAATCATTTCCTCCCATAGTGTCAGCACCCTGAAACCATTCATATACCTTTATTTTTGAAGCTAGGTATTAAATAGCTTTGCTTTAGTTTAAGTACAATCAGAAAATATAAAATGAGGAATTTCGCAAACTGACAACTATACAAAACTTACAGTGAATGCAGTATTTACCACAGAGTATGAATCACATGAAATTACTGTGCAAAGTACAAACACAACAAGAAAGCAAAATTCAGCATTCAGTAGCAATGAAGACCTATGGAATATGACCTTATTCTGCAATATAGCTAATAGTCATTGCAGGGAATGGATGCAGATGCAAATGCTTGTACTTGCTGAAGTACAAAACTTGGACAGCATAAAGTACCAGATTTCAATAGAAACTACTTTGCCATTGCTTATATCAAACAGACTCTCCAAACGAACACTAAATGTGCAAAAATAATTTTGTGTTAAAAATATATGGAGATGTAAGATGACCATAAATTCTGATAACATTCTTGGAAATGTTTAAGATGAGTATTTGGTAACAATTATGGAAGAGTTAAACAACTGATTTTGTTTCAAGAAACTGTGCACATACTTTGCTGATTAGTGGCTTCAGCCACTAATGTGCAAATGCAGCCATTTTGTTTTTGAGTCAAAGGTATAGTCACCAATACCACCCATGTGTGGAGAGGTTATTCTTATCACTGATGTTGAATATAATCATTATCAGCACTGCTACGTCTTTGAGGACTGGAATACTTCATTTTTTACCACAGTCTTAAATATGATAACTATACACTGCAGACACATTCATCTTGTGCATTTTAAATTCAGTGAGTAGTAATTTTGCTGATGCCATCTAAATAGTTGTCACTTAAATGAGTCATTACTTTTTCATAATAACTAAGGCATTCTTAGAAATATCATATCGCAGTATAGATGGGATCTATTAATTATTTACTGTCATTTTTTGAGAAACTGATGAAAGTCACTTTAATGCATATATATATATATATATATATATATATATATATATATATATATATATACATCTACACACACACACACACACACACACACACACACACACACACACACACACACACACACACACACACACACACAAAACATAACATTGGATGACTGTTGTGCAATGAATCATTAAAATGTTATCTCTAAGCAGTGTCTTAAAATGTAATTTGAAGTGACAGTTAGTAAACAGCAAAACTCTTCAGTGATGCAGTAGAACTTGTAATGTATTAAACAAAATGAATGCTCTTCACAAGCAAAATATGGTTTGGAACTGAACCACCTAAATTTGAAAAAGGAATGCATACTGAGGAAAACTATGAAAACAAGAGTCACAAATCAAAGTTTGTCATTATTAAAAAATGTACCTCCTGCCAATATCACTTGATGTGCTGTTTTTTTCCATATTATGTTGTACTGCTATTATAAATCATCATAAGTGTGAACAAAATTATTTTTTAAAAGATCCTTGGAGGGAGATTTCCTACACAAGCACTGGAAATTTGCCCCTTAATGTGCCACTGCTCATCACAAGTTTGTGATGCACTCTCATGGACTCTAAATATGTTCAAGTGTTTGTTTTTTGGAAAATATCTTCCTGTCCATATAACACTGCAGTCTTTACCTGAGGCAGATGTCAGCAGTTCTACAATAGACAGCAGTGCCTTACATCTAATAAACACAGTAACACTAGCAAGCTATTGGTACACCAACACTCATGTCTTTTATTTATCATATTCATTGCCAAGTGCTTTTGTCTCCAGACAAGACCAAACCATATTCAGTTAAGTACCCTTACATAGATAGCTGATTGACAGATAGATAACCAGACAGAAGCTTCTACAATGAAGTGAATAGAATCATTCACTTAAACTACTCAGTTGTGGATTACTGAACTTATTGGAGTTTAGTGCACTAAGAGCATTGTGTTTATATTTTGCCATTGCTTAATCTGGATTTGGAACAGATAGCAGATAGGTGATTTCATAATGGATGTTGATGACCTTTGGCCTGCTGGTTGTAATAGCTGATCCTAATGAAAGGAGCAATGATTTCACTCCTGCCATTCTGAATGGGCTTCTCCTGAGCTATCTTACTTATTGGATGTCGGTTTTTTTTTTTTTTTTGCTGACTGGAACTTTTGACTGTTTACTAATCCTTTTTGTGGGCTATATAGCGATATTACATTCCTGTCAGACTGTATGGAAATGCTGGACAGGGTATATCATAAATGAATATGTATAGAAGTAGAATGTAAGACAGGTGATAAGCAGTTTGGATTCAGAGCAGGAGGCAGCAGAATTGATCAGATGGTTGCAGTGACACAGAGTGAAGAAGCTGAAGAGAAGGAAACAGCCCAAACAGACATTCCTACACTTGGAGAAAGGATATAACAGGATCTCAAGAAAGCAGATCTTGGCAGTTATTTGATGGTTCAAAGTTCTAGAAACATTGATAGAAGTAGTGCTGACCATGTACGAGAACACAGTGGCACAAGAAAGAACAATGATCAGACTCACAGAGGGTTTCTAGGGGGAGTGGGTATGAATCAGCATTTGTCTTTGAGCCCATTCCTGTTCAGACTCTTGCTGGACTACATCAGCATAGAAGTCAGAGGGGCAGAGCAACAAAACTGTTTCATACAGAAAACATGGCACTATAAGCAGACTCTGAAAGATACTTTGGCAAATGATAGGTGCTAAAAAGCAAACCTGAGAGGACATGGGATGAAACTGAAAACAGACAAAACAGTAGTCATGGCAGCAAATAAGAGGAAATCAGAAGAAGAAGAAAACTGAGATATAAGGGGAATAGTGGTAACCAGCTGACAACTTGAAGTATCTGGGAGTGAGAAGGGAAGTCCTTTATGAGGAGGTCAAAGGTAGAATCAGAGGTGCTACAGTCAACTGACACAAAGTGTCTCGCACAATGCCTGACCGAATAATGTCAAAGAAACTGAAAAGTAAGATGCACAAAAAAGTGTTGTGACCAGAGCTTCAGTATGAATGGGCAGCTAAGACAGAGCTTCAAAGGAAGACTGAGGTGATGAAAATGGGTATTATGGTGCATACTGAGAAACATAAAAATAAATAAGTACATCAGCATGGACGCCAAAATAGCCCAAGTCACAGAGAAAGTCAAGAACAGATTACAGTGATTCAGTCACCTGCAGTAAAGCAGAAGGTAATTTGATAAAGCAGATTTGGAAGAGACAGGAAGAAGGAAAGAGAATATGAGGGCATACTGCCATGAGACTGACCTGTGTCAGTCAGACATTATTGCTGAAAAAGGTAGGACAATTGTTCTGAACTGAGCAAGGAAGCATTGACATGACACTTTGACCTCATTAAAATGGTATAAAGGGACTGATGATGACATCCCTTCCTTTTGCTGATTGGAGATTTTGTCTGCCTACTATTCTTTTTTTGTTCATTGGAGCCTTCTGTTTAGGTGGGTATTTGTCTGGTATATAAGGAGCTAGTTTTCAAGGGCTAGCACCATATACTACTGAGCCTGTTGTCATTCCACCATGCTAAGTATATTGTGTTTATAACTTGCCTTGCTTCATCTTGGCTTGGACCAGCTGCACTAAAGGCTGAGGCCCTCAGTGAGTTGTATATTTGTTAGACCACTGTAACAGTTAATACTTTACCATGGGCAAAGAATTATGGGGTGGCTGATCTATGAGCCTGTAACTGAACCATGTGATCAACTAATTCACTCTTCTAGGTGCAACTTGTAGGATCCTACTATTCAATCTTTGTAAAAGTTCTCTATTTAGGCAATTTTTTAAATATCTGGTTCCTTACTAGTCTGTCTGCATGATTCTGCAGTTTGCTATGTTCCATTCTGTTGCCAGCCTGGTGTCTTTGGCAGACCTGAGGCAGTTCAATAACTGCCTCATGCTTAGTGCAATCCTCTACTCTTCTCTTTCATGTACAATATGTGAGAGGTGCAACTAGTTGTCCAATTTGGAGGTTAATTTCTTACCATACATGTCAGTAAGCAAGTTACAGTTACATCAAAATCAATTAACAATACATCTACTTCTGACAATATTTTATATAATGACAGCCTTAGCCTCTTAGACCCCATATAAACTAATGTCAGTCACATAACACTAATTATTCTAATGCATTCATATTTGCACCTTCGCCAACATCTAAACTGAATCATCCTGTCTGCAGGTGAACACCTATAAGGACTCCAGAGGATGGAGCTGCACATGGTCAGCTATTAATATAGCTTGTTCTGCAGTCAGGCAATGTGACATTTTACTTACCATGTTATGCAAGAATATGAGCTGCCACTCTGGTGTTAGAATTCATGATGTGAAGAGAGGCCTTCTGTCCCTTCAAATGAAGCATAAACATGTTCTCATTGATGCCTAGGTTGGAGTGAATGATTTTATATCTTCTACCTTGAAGGATATGCAGAGATATTGCTGAATTATTTATGCATGCATCTGAGGAGAGCAAGACATTTATCTTCAGCAGTATTTTGTCTTCTCTAAGAATGTTGCCATAATTCTAATAATAGGCTTATTGACTTGATGTCACTCCAGGGGGATCCAAACTGTCACATCATGAGAGGTGATGACTGCCTGGCCAGATTGCTTTTCTAGGGATGGGATTTACCTCTCTTTACAAAGCTTCTGCATGCTGACTAAAGCTTTTTCTGCCCTCACAGTGGCCTTTTAGGCAAAGTTTAATTATTAGACATTCCAGCTTATCAAACTGTAATACAGTCAACACCGAGGTGGCTCTGCTGAACATACAGTATGTAAATAATAAAATGACAGATTTAGGGGCTGTCCTTATACTTGAGCCTATGTACATATATGCACTTACAGAAACATGAGGCCATTATTTGGATAGCGATACCTCTATATTATGGGTACTGCACCTAGCTCTCATTCAGACCATCTGGCTGCAGTGGATGAACATATGTTTTTAACCCATTCTCATATGAAATTATGCCTAATATTTTAAGATTCTGATTTTGATATCATCGCTAATTACAGAATCACTTTAATGTCAACTGAGAACCACATTATGAAGATGGATAGCATGGATTACATGTCTAATCAAAAACCTTAATTTTGGGAAGCTTCAATTGTCCGCCCTCAGCAGGGAGTATAAAATAACCAACAAGAAATATACCAAGCACTTGCTAGATTTTGTTAACACTAGGGCTGTAGGTCAAATTAACAAATTTCCCATCACAAGGAATACAATTTTTGATCTTGTCCTTATGAATGTTGCAGCCATCTACACAACTGTAGTCATACCATCCAAGATCAAACCTGATCACTAAACTGCCTTCTTTTCATTTAAAATTAGTACAGCCAGCCCATATATCTTTACAGAGTCTACTCTGAAGCCAAATGTTATATCCCTATTTAAAGGCATAAAAAAATTAAAAAGTGCTTTGCCCTATGCTGATGCAATCTCTGAAATCAGCAGATTTTCTCAAGATTTTTACAATCATCTCAACCAGTGCATTGATAACTCTACATCTGTTAGACATAAATATGATGGAAAATTCAAGAACTCCATTCCCCAGTAGATTTCTCAGATAAACAAAATTTATAATGGGAGGAAAAATACATGGTTTGTATAACAATTTTCCACCCCAAAACAGAAAGAGTTTTATAAAGAGATCTACTGGATTATCAAATACATCTTTAGGAAAAGTAAGGCAGAATATGAATTGAAGGTATCAAACTTTTTAGAAGATAGCCACAAGACCTTTTTCAACTATATTTGGAGTATTAAATGGAAGACTCAATACAGATATGAGCTGGAACTGAATGGCAATGCCTATTCTGATACAGAAGTAATAGCTAATACCCTTGATGCCACATTTGTCTCAAATTCTTCTCCTTCTGTTCTCTTCCACATTTCATCTTTTGAAACTCTGAACTACCCTCTTTCCATTATCCATGTGAAGCAGATAATGGAAGCTATTACAAATACGAAAAATACCAGCACCCTGGTGCCTGGTAACATGCGACACTGCCTTGTTGTTAGCATAAACTATACTGTTGCTGAACCCCTTTTAAAGCTTTTTAGTCTTAGCCTCATCACATGGTATATTGTGGTGCCTCTGCATTAAGGTGGCATGGAAACTGACCATGGACATTATCCGCCCATTAATATCACTAGTACTTTCTGTAAACTAACGGAGTGTATCCCATTCAATTTTATCAAAAGTGAAATTGGTAACTTATAGTCCCCTGACCTCAGCCAGGTCAGTTTCATGAAGGCTAGTTCTCGCTTGCTAAATTGGGTTGACTGTTTGAGGGTGTGACTAATGACACTGACAGAAGTCATTCAGTTCACGCTGCTTAGCTCAGTCTTTCTAAAGATTTATTACAACTCAATATGATAACATTAATGACAAGCTTACAAGCTTAAATATTAACCCCTACATCAGTCAATGGATTGCAAATTGGTTCTTGGATTGACTACACAGAGTAAGAGTTGGTGGTAGCTTCTCATCTAGACGACTTGTCACTAGTGGGGAGTCTTAGGGCTCTGTACCAGGTCCCCTTCTCTTTAAAACCTTCCTTTTTGATGTGAAGGCAGATATATAAAGTGGTTGAACAAGTCTGCGGATGACTGCAGACTGAATGTCATGATGAAATTCCCAACAGACTCATATTTTCCAAGTGAGACTGCACAGAGTGAGCACTTGGTGCTCTAATGAATGACTTAGGCTTAATGGAAAAATTACATTGCAGTTGCATTTGAAAAACAAGTCTATCCCACTGATTATCACACAAATGGAATTCTTCAAGGTCCAGGAAAATTGACTGACAAAAAAAACTGCCCTTTGATCATAAAGTATAATTTATAGTAAGGAAATCCTTTTACATTGCCCTCATAATTATGAAAGGTATATTCCCCAGACCCAAAGATACCATAATATCTCTGCATTCTTCCTTTATTAGAACTATTGAATACAACACAGCATTTGGTTTTCATCTCTCCCAACATGTAACCCAGTTTGAAAGGCTTCAACATTTTTAACCATGATAATCAAATGACTCAAATCTCTTAGTTACGAGACAGACTATAAACCCTCTCACCTTTTTCCATCTCATACAGACTCCTGCATGGAGATCTACCTTGCTTTCAGGGCTATGATTGGATTTAATATATATATATAAGAAGTGGGGGGTTAGGGGATATACCCCCTGCAAAAAGCAACTTTAAAGGAGAACAGCAGCTGAAAGTCTAGAAATGCTGAAATACAGGAAGGCCTGACATATGCATTTATTAATTTGCTGTGCATATGAGTAAATTCTTGTGATGTTATTGAGACCACAGCAGTACTAAGACTTTTCAAGGATGCCCCAAACTACGGAATATGATGAGACACTGCTAAGTGACTCCTCTGGTACTGAGGACAGTCCTTTTCCCTCCTCTGCTGCTCACAGCTCAGATCTCAAGAACCAGTGAACAGCTAGGGCAAAGGTTACCCCTCAGGCAATGGCCAGTGCAACTGCCTGTTATATAGCAACATCACTATGTATATGCCATAATGTAAAGCACTGTGGAAAGTATGTGCTTAGTACAGTATACAGAAACACACATGCGTGTGCACATGTTTCAGCTCCAGACATAGGCCAGACAGAAGTGTTACATTGTGAATTTAGTTTGTATAAAATATCTAACTACATATATATATATATATATATATATATATATATATATATATATATATATATATATATACACATATGGTTTACTATTGAAAGGTCGATCCCGACATGTGCGACTCGTCTTGCACGAACGCGGAACTGCAATCGCCACTACACCGACTCCCAGATGTGCGAACGGCAAAACCTCGCCCCTATCCGACCCATGGTAGCATGGGTGTGGAGGTGTTGCGCGGCCGGTAACGTCGATCGTCGACGTTTTCACGGTTTCGGTTCGCTAGCGAACAGTTTTCACAGTTTCAGTTCGCGCAAACACGTCGATGAGGTCGCCGTTCGAACGAAGTGCATTCGCACATTCAATAGTAAACCTATATATATATATATATACACACATATATATATATATATACACACACACACACACACACACACATGATGTATCAAAGGAATAGCTAAAGACTGTTTGCTGAATTCAATGAACTTTAAGTATTCCTTAGTAGTGAATCCTTTTCTCTAGAAAAAGATGTACAAAGGTTTTCTCCAAAAATCCTTATTAGTTGATGGATAAATGGATGAGTGCTTAAAAAGATCTTCAAAAATTACAACATTTCAATACAAGTTAAAGTGAGCTCTCACCTTTAAGGATGTTTGGGTAGTGGGAGTGCTTAGCTGGGGGAGGCCAGACCTCACATATGACTTTCTGAAACAGGTCATCATTTGGTAGCAGAGATCCGTTAACCAAGCACCCTATGGACAACCCAGGCTGCAACTTATTAATGTTCCATATTATTGGCACTGTAGTAAAGGGACCAACTGAAGGGAATAGAAATGTTCTGCTGTAGAAAACAAACTTAGAATGGCAAATTAAATTAAATGTACTTGGCAAACTCCTCTGGAGAAGAGGATTCACTGCTAAAGAGTAACTAAGGTTAACTGAATTCAGCTAAGAGTCTCTAGCTATTCATTTGGGACATTTTTAGCTAGTCTTAAACCATCACTGGTCTAGATAAGATAAACATCTGAAGAAACACAACACACGTTGGATAAAAAACTTTATAGAAACGCAAAGTTTTCAGGTAAAACCCTTTCTCAATACTGAATACAGATAAACATCTGGCCAGGCAAACTAATGGGTTCTACAAGATCTGAAGATGTTGATACTTTATAACACCTACTGCTCACACTTCAGCGATATAATTTTAGTTTATGTTTTCTTATTGTAATTCTTAACCAGGTAAACCCTCGAGGCACAAGTGTTTCTTTTTAGGGGCACTGCTGAGTTAAAAAACTTAGTGTCACATAGGAGGCAAAAAGAAACTACGGAAATCAAACCCGGGATTTCAAGATGAAGCGGATAAGCAGATAATAGTCTTAATTTGCACTAAACCAATGTTTATGTGCTTTCATACATACTGATCTTTGCAAACATTATTCACATTTGCAAGAATCATCATATTTAGTGATCACTGAATACATCTGTGACTGTGTGGAAGAGTGCTGTTTAACAACATTTTGCAGTTTTGCAAATACAAAATTTGCTTTGCCCCTCCTCCATTTGGTAAAATTCCTTGGATGTGGCTAGAATCTCAAATGTATCATGATATAGCAATGAGCCATAATAACAGCTTTCACCTGCATAAGCAAAACCAGCTCTGTGTTGTCTGGTCTTCTTAAAAATAAAAAACACTTCAGCAGTGTTTTGTGAGTTCAGAAGATAAGACAGGACAAAAATCTGCATATGTTCCAGTACTCAGTGTTCACTGCCTGAAGACAATTAATACCATTCCTGGAAAGAACAATTTCAGTAGTCTTCTTAAAAAGAGGGTGTTCTTTGACCTTCGTTTGTTTTTCTTCTTCTGCATATGACATCAGTTCATAATTGGGTCAGTAATTATGAGATTATAAATATTGGGTGGTACTCAGAAAACCATGAATTTAACCAGGAGTAGTAGTTATGACTAAAGGTAATGGTGAAAGGTAATACGGCTGGCAAAAATCCAGTTGAAACACTGTTTATGTAAAGAGCTTTAGTGGCGTTTAAACTATTTGTACTTAGCATCATATTCAACCCTACTTCCAAAACACAAAAACATTCCTGCAGTTTTCTGCAATGTTGAGCTGTAGGTTTAAAGAGCTCTAGACACTTTACATTGTGTGTGAAAAATAGTTCTGGCTGCCATGATGACCTTTTGTGCAATTAGGTTTTCCTTTCTATTTTATAAGTTCCTTACCTGGCTGTATGCAGAGTTCCTGAGTGACCCGCATGAGAGCCATAGCAACAGCAGGGTTAAGTGGGCAGCTCGCATAGCTGCAAACGGTTAGGGGTCTGATAGTGTATTTGTGGTCCCAGCTGAAGCACTCAGTGTGTGATGATTTAACTGCAGCTTACTGCTACTGTTTCAGAGTGAAAAAGAACTTCAGCCTTCAAAAGACCTTGGGTTTCAGCATGATTTTTGGAGGGATTCAGTTTTGATTAAAGTGAATATGACCCATGGACCAGATTCCATGTCAGATGACTGAGCTACAATTCTGGCTTACACACCCAACTATATCAGATTGCTAGGAGCAATAGCTACCTCAGCATGAGAGAGTTGCTTATAATAGAGCATTTGAAAGCATGGTGACCACACTAAGTATAAATTCATGAGCTCCGTTTTTTGATTTTTTTTTACTTAAGGTTAAGACATAGCATTCAGTCTGGACAACATTTCCCACACAGCTTAACACTGATTCTCTGCATCACACCCCATGCCAAAGTTTGTCAAAAGTTGAGCAGCTCAGTGAGGTAAAACTCGCATGTACACATACTTTGATTCTAAGCAAACAAAATGTGGTAAGTTAGAAGAACATGTGTCAGAAGCACAACAAAATAGTGTACTGAAAGTGAAATAAACCAGGCATGGAGTTGCAGTTACTGATTTTAAATTATCTATGCTTACAAAGGTGCTTACAACAGCGATTTTTATCATAGCTGGTTATGAGCGAGAAAGAATGTTGGTTGGGGGAGAATGTTGCTGTCTGTAATTTGTTTTCACACAAGGTTTATTTGTCATCTTTAGCTGCTTCTAATTAAATGCCTGAGGTGGCTAGAAACATCCACTGACTCTTTCTTATCTGTCTTAGACCTAGTAATATGTATGCAAACACTTTCCTCGGAAAACCGAACATCTCTTTGGTGCAATATAATTGGTTGCCTTTTTCTCCTATTAAGTGACACCAACTTTATCCATCTAGCAAAATCTCTTTTATTTGCACTGACTCTGAAAGGGCATACAACGATGCTTTCAGAACTCTTCGTCAAAGGGATACCGCTTATTCCAAGTACTTGGGACTGCCTTGTCCAGCCCCTAAACATGCTACACAATTGCAATGATTTCACTGAATTCCCCCAACTTCAATGCTTTATGCAACCAAATTAGAGCTAACAAGTATTTGTTGGCCTTTCTTCATCACTATGATATAAGGCAGAATTTAGTCACCTGGTATAGGTGATGAAACCCTCTGCTGTCAAGATATTTTGGCTTTCAAGAAGTGCTCCACTCCACTGACATATGTTGCCCTAATTCATGAGCTGAGGCAGTTACCCACTAACCACCATTCTCATTTGCCCACAGTACCCATAAGTGGACAGATACCTGCCTTAGCAATAGTGCTGCTTTTGGTGTCAACATCCCGTAATGAAAAAGGAATCTGCCAATGCGTCCTGTAGGCCTGGAGTGTGCCGAGCTCTGATAGCTGCACTTAATAATAGCTGTCAGACAGTATAATGCCTTATCAACCTTTCCATTATCCACAATACTGTCCCTTATCAGTTCCTCAGCAATTATAAAATCACTACAACTGGGGAAAAAATCCAGCTGTAAAATTGGAAACATCTCTCTACTATGTATGTCAAGTGGCCAATTAGTGAACCTTAAAACAGCCACTAAAACAATACCCCAAATGCAGATGTAGAAAAACCTCTTGCTGCTCTTGTTTATTCTCTTTCTACCACAACACCATACCACTGAAGTCTCTGAGAAACCTAAACCATACTTCTAGGTCCACTGTCATGCCTTTGGCAATTCTAATTCTGTGGTGTAGACCTTTGCATCCTGTCCCTTTCACTGCTAACCTAGGCATGAAAGATCTCCTTGCTAGGTGAACCTGCATGCAAAATTCAGTAAGCCTGTTAATTCCTGTAGCTGCTTTAATGCCACCTTTCACTGAACTATCACATGGCTTAAAGCTGTTTATAACTTCTCACCTTTGCCTCTAGGCAATCAGCATAATCCTGCTATACTATTGGATTCTATACCAAAATCAAAGTCTTGAAGTAGGAGATTTCCCTGATGCCAAAGTCACTTCCTTCTGCACACATAATTGTATAAAAGTATTTGTTGTCTTATGGCATTGCTGTATGTTTGCTTGACCTACAAAGAGGAAGTCATCCAAATAATATATTATGTCATCCCTGCCCACCTTTTGGACTTTTACTCAGTGTAAAAAAGTAATACATTTCTTGACTATTGCACAAGCAACTGACCCACAGGTATACACCTACCCATAGAGTACTACCCTCAAATTCCACTCCTAACCAGCCTTGGTCTTCCTGACATATTGGCAGAAGACTGACTGCTGACTCAATGCTCTCCTTGGGCATAAGTGCCAATTTATAAAACCAAACAAAAATAACAAAAAACACCACCACCAGCCGATAAAACAGTCAAAGCTTTAATACACTATTGAACACTAAGCACTTTCACCCAATAACATCCTGGGCTTCCTCAGAGTGTGTGACTTCCAACAATCAGTCCATTTAAATACAAAAGTCACATGATCTTATAATTTAGAGTTAAAAAATGTCACATAAAACTTTTTCTAATCTTAAAATGTTAAAATATACTGGTGAAGCACATTGAATAACAATGGAGAGCTGCTGATAACATAAAATTAAAAAAGCTTTTATTTATTTAAATATTAATAATGAGTACATTTATATATATATATATATATATATATATATATATATATATATATATATATATCACAGTTGCAGTGAATTTAGTTTAAAAACACTCATCGCAGTCCAACTGTCATTAATGTCTGGCTTCATGGTAGCATTTAATCTAAGTTGCCATTCCAACTCAAGTCTCTTTAGATTAATTTTTACATTAAGTCCTCTCTGGGAAGGGATGACACGGTCAATTATAAAAAAAAATGTGAATTTTTTGCAGTTTTCAAAAAATGTACTGTGCATATATAAGGCATTTTCATTCTTATTATTTTTTATGTCCCTTATATGCTTGGCTATTCTTTCCTTTAATTTCCTAGCAGTCTTACCTAAATAAAAAGCCGAACATGAGGTACATGTTGCAATATAAACAACTAAGTTTGTATTGCAATAACAATGCCCTGGGCATGAAATGCTTCGGTCATAACCTTCTACCGCCATATAGGGTCCTTCATTTATTTATTTACATACTTTGCACGTTACATTTTGTCATCCTAGAATGGTAATTTTGACTCTCTACAACTGTAGTTCTTTCAAGAAACTCTTTTGGGTTTCGCCCCCTACTGTAAGTAATTTTCTCTGAGATCGCACTACAGTGAGGAAAGGGGAAATATTCCAATCTTCACTGTACTGTGATCCAAAAAAATAAACATTGAGTTCCTGAATTTCCACTCATGTGAGTGTTCAACATTTTGAACTTTCATCGATTTAATATAGACCCTAAAATGGTTCCAGTCCTCCCACCTTTGTGAGCTTCCTTATCCCAGTATAATACTGTGTAATTCATTTTTCTTGTCTTATCTATATCTTCTATATAAATATATTTAAATGCCACCCCCTTCTTTATTTTGATATGTCTAACTATACAGGTAAATCAATATTTTATCTTTTGCGTAACTCTTTGTAATTTTTGTCCTGCATTGCCTAGCTTCCCTTCGGGAACCTATGATATTCCTTGCACATACCAACCTGTGTTGTCTCCCACCTTTTTCTTTTTTACTCACCACTGTCCGTATTTGATTTACTATTCTGTGCTTCACTGCACCTCAACATGAAGGTGTTTTTCTTCTGTTGTATATTCCTAAAGACTCTTTTATCTTTTTTTACACCTTTACTTTTATATTTTTATTGTTATAAATTTTCTTACATTATTATATTTTAATTGATTTATCCCCAAAAACTAGCTTTGTAGTCCCAACCCTGTATTCCATACATGTCAGTCAAAGACTTTAAGACTGTGCTAAAGTAAACCTGTCATTGCTTTGGTCACAAAGAATTATCTTTCTTATAGATCCACATCTCCAGTGACATCACTCCCTTTCAATCTGGCTTTTGACTGTAGTGAGGACCATGGAGGTGGAGTTTACCTTTGCCTTTCTACCTTCCTTGCTATTCCTCCACTCATCTTGCTTCTTGCAAGATGATACAACAAACCTGCAGCCATGGTTACAACAATGGAACTAGCTGCTGGCCCCTACCATCAGGGTCTTATTCTTTGCTGTTAGCTCTTCTTTATATATAGTTGCTCCCTAACTTTAGTTTGAGGTTGAGCTAGTTTGATGGACTGACTAGGGCACAAGTTTAGCAAGCTGCTACTTTGTTGCTGGTCAAACATGCATGGTCTGTAGTGCTAAACCCATACCTCAACACTGTACCTACGGTCCCTCCCCCATTCCCACTGCGAAGAATTGTAGCATAATCCCCTTCCATCTTCCTTGACCCTAGCCACAACCACTGCCAAACTTCCTACACTTAGTGAGGCCTTAACTTACTGATTACCATTCTGGCCTTCATCCTAAAGACAAGCATTGTTCTCTGAAAGGAAGCTCTCCTGTGTTCCTGTAGTGTAAAAGGCTAGACACGGCCTTTTCATCACACCCTGCTGGACTGCCCCTCTGCCCTATCTCTTTCCATCTATCCTGTCCTTGTCTGTCCTGTTACCTCCTCCCCCTCTATCACTTCTGTCTGATCTGTCCCTACTTTAGACAAATGATGGTTGGCTGCAGCTTGCTTGCCAGCCTGTGTTATTGTCTTCAGCTGCTTATAATGTTAGACAATGCTTAACATTATCAGGCCCTAAGGTGCATAAGTGTGTGTGTGTGTGTGTGTGTGTGTGTGTGTGTGTGTGTGTGTGAACGTGTGCATGCATATGTTTGTTGAATGGGGCGGAATAAACAATCTATCAGCAAATATATTTATACAACTCCTCTTTTACAAATAGAAAAAATATTAGCATCTAGCAGAGCTTTATAAAGCAAAATCATTAATACTAATATAGGTCCCTGTTCTGAAAACTAGTGGCAGGAAGCAATACATGTCAGCAGTTGAGACAGGAAAAACACCAGTCTGGGCTCTGGCCAGCAAACTACAAAATGAATCAGTTTTAATTCTCTGGGGTTTTACAATTGCATTCTGAAAGCAGATTGCGCAAACCCTCAGGATTAGCACTACCTCTGGAAAAAGTCTGAAGAATACAGGGCATAGACACAGCTGTGCTTATAATGCAGAGTGTTTGTTTACTCCTGGACTTATTCTTATATCCAGGGTACCTGCTTCAACAGAAGTGCTCTTCCCTCTTAAAGTACACATTCCTCCTGTGACTTCTAACTCCAAGCCATAATGTTGCCCCTCCCCCAGTCATGATAATAACCTGTATCAGAAATAATTATACATTGCAATGCTACAGAGTATTTAGCATTGAAATAAATAATATACTAAGTGCACCAAGCCCTACCTGCTCTTCTCCAGCAAAGACACTACAAATGGAACATGAGAAGAAAACTGAGAAAGCATGTATTTATTTAGAAACACTTCCTACCAGCACTACTAGACAGTCATGGTCTGAGTCCAAGTGAAACCTCACGTATTTACTCTGTTTTACACCATGTAATAGGCTTTCGTAAAACTACCTCCTCCTGACAGTAATCCTACAAGAACTACATTGGAGCAACATCTTTCTTCAATAAACTGAATCTATTGTTTCTCGAGTTTCACCTTCTTGTTGTTGCCAAATATGAAGAAACGCAGAGCGACGTTTCTGCCGCCCACCGCCCTATCTTTGCTGAAACTGAATACGTGGAACTCTATAAATATACTTCTCTTATTTGTCACTCACTGCTGTTCTGGCCAGATCGGGTGCTGTCATACAGTAATATTCCAGATTATTGTTCCATTATGGTCTTTGTGCAACAAGGAAAGGCATTCAAAAATGGAGGAAGTAAACTGAAAACAGGGCATAACAGTACTGTAAAAGATGAAATACTGTCTTGTTCAAACAACATTGCCTTCTAGCTTGACAAATGTTGCAGTATTAACAATGTTAACCCAAGCTCCTGCTGTCATGCGATGCCTTTATATGTACTACTCAAGTATTAAGCTCATCATTTCTGTATTACCCTCATTACACTAATTCAACAGCCTTTTCATGGAATAATTTTTTTATTGGTCCTCTTAACATCTTACTACCAGTCTGGCTTTCCAATATCCCATGTCCTCAACAGGTCTAGCAGCTAATCATATTGCTGGGCAGGTCACGGATCCTATGGGCATACTGGGGGCTTGGCCGTATTTGTATATGTCCGTTTTTTTTTTTTTTTTTATTTGCACTACCTACTCCCTACCCCACCTCCTCTTCTCATCAACAATATCAGTGGGCAACTCTCTTGTTAGGATAAAATGCTTCCTCTTAGGGACCATGATGGATGAACACCCTTCCCAGCAAGGATGACCAAGCCCATCCCTTGCTGATACGCATCAGTCACCCATGCCACTGACTAAACCCAGGTCACCTGGCCAGGTCAGGGCTTTATCCCTCTACACCAGCAGAGTGGCTTTCATGAAAATGTTGTGGAAGGAAATGAGAATCTGTATGCTGCTTGCTTTTATTGCCTCTGCATGATGTCCTTTCATGAACCTCTGAGTCCTGTCCTAAACATGCTGGTTGATTCCCTACTTTAAGGTGTCAATGTAGTTGCCCTTAAGACCAAGGTCATGGGTGAAAATGACTCGGGTATCTTAACAAATAGATACATAATATTAATATTTACAGTGAACCTACAACAGTATAGAAAATTTCAAAACAATATGCTAAACTTCTGTCTTCTTTTACTAGTATATCACAACACATACTTCTCAAGCTACACTGAATTCTGGGACGATGTTCAGGATACTAGTGAAGCAAAGTTTATTTTATATTATATAATTAGTGAAGTACTGTCACACTGACTGCTTCTCCTGTTGACAATAGATGAACTGAAAAACTTGTAAATTGTCCATAAGTGTGTATATGTATGTGTGTGTGTGTGCGTGTGTGTGTGTGTGTATATATATATATATATATATATATATATATATGTATATGTATATATATATATATATATATATATATATATATATATATATATATAGACTGAATGATACCCTAGTGATGGGATAGAGTCTTGCTTCCCTGTGACGCTGAACAGAATAAAGTGGTATCAGGAACTCAAATAGATGGAACTTTCTATTGCAGTACAGTTTGGTTACAGAAAATATTCCTCTTTTTGGGTAGAAGATCACATTTCCTTTAATACTGTGAGGTTTGAGTTAGAGGTATACAAGTAGCATAAATGGGGCTCTGATCAATGGTATCACAAGCTTCACGAAACAGAACAGAACTGGCCTCTCCCCAGACACAGTGTATTTCATTCAGAATGGAAGAAGAGTCTGGCTTCCCCAGCCGTTCTCCAACTTTAATACATACCTGTCGGTTGCGCTGGTCCAGAATTCTTGAGATTTGAATCTTCTTTCTACCCATTTCCCTTTTTATGGATGATAAGTCTTTTTTGAATCCTTTATTACTACAGCTACGACTTCTGGAAAAAAATAGAAAGAAAAGAATAAATACAGTAAAATATCCAGATAATTAGTTTCACAATAACTCCCTTGTGTTTCTCAGCTACATAACATCAACTGGAGTACACACATGAACATGCACACATGCCTGTGTGCACACACATACACACAAATCCCCATATATACATCTTTACACTCATTAAGGGACATGTGCATGTATATAAACAAACACAAACATCTACATACAAACATGTTTACACACATGTAAGCATATATGCATGTACCCAAACACACACACAGATACAAATACGCACATGCATGCGTGCACATCCACACACACACAAATACTTACACACATGCAAGGCACATATGCATGTACACAGACACACACAGACAGAGTAGCTTGCTCATTTAGCAGCTGGTACTGATGTCTGATCATGGTGCCCATCAACACAACACTGAGGAACAAAAGACTGGCCTTTTCTATGATCTGGCACTCCTGTTCTCCTAAAGATAAGGACCAGGTCCTAGCACCCTCTGTTGTCATGCTCTATGTGAGAGAACAAAAAAAGGGTCTTAATACCCTATGTACTCACTCTGTATGAGAACAAAAAAGGTCAGGTCTCTGATCTGGTTTTCCTTCCTTCCTTCCAGGAGGATCACCAGGTCTTAACACCCTCATGGTCTACTGTAATGCATGTTTATGTGCAGAAAAAAATGGATCAGACAGTTGCACCCAGGCCAGCTGCCCCCTTTTCCCCACCATAGCTACATTTCTGCACATAGACGAAGACACACACACACATACACTCTCACTAAGCCCATATATAGGAACGTGCAGACAGACCCACCTTTACACATGCATATCCTATGCGCACACGTGCATATCTATACACACATACACACACACACACACACACACACACACACACACACACACACACGGCTGCATGCACATAAACAAGGCACACATACACATGCAATCATAAGTGTTTCTTTTAGGACTATTATCTTATTGGAAAACCTCACACTGAACTGCATGAAGGAAAAATAAAATACAGGAAAAGGACCTGTCGCTAGGCATTAAGTTATCACGTCCCATTCTGTTGATCATCAGAGACAATTCACAGATTCACAGTGTGGACAACAGAATTTGTGACAAATACAAAACTTTAGTTAGATAAGGACAATGCTGCATGCTATAAAAATATAATACCTGGAGGAGACATACAATTTTAAGAGAAACCTGTTTCTAAAGCTCATGGCTTTTACTCCCATGTAAGAAATCATTGCACAGAAAAGGCTGATGATTTGGAAGCTGTAACCTTTTACATCTTAAAGTATTTTTTGCTTGGGGGACATCCCCCAAGCAGGGAGCCTTCACCTTCCCACTCCCTTATATATTTTAGGATCAAGATTGTCTGGACTCGGGGGGGGGGGGCAGAGATGAAAGCCCCATCCCTAAGGCTCTGCAATGTCTCAGTTTACTAACAGAGCTTGTGTATGTACAACATTTTCTCTTTGATCATATGAAACACAGGTGGATTAGTCACGGTCCACTCCATTTTAACATTTGTAAGAGTTATGCAGAAAAGAGTAGAAGACCAGAAGGCAGTTTACTGCTGATTTAGAAAAGGAAGGTCCGATAGGTGAAAGGTTGCCCTGTACTTCAGGTAGACCCTTGTTATGAACAGGTTTGAAAACAGAAGTGTAGCAGCACATTCAGTCTCTTATAAAATGTCATACAGGAATCAATAAACCCTTTTAATAATTGCTAACCTGGTACCCCAAACTTTTTTTTTTTCTTTCTGCACCTCGTCTGTTTCCTACTTACCATGTCTTCTTTATATATCTGCCTAAACCCACATGCTCACCATAAAGTTTTCTGACAGTTCAAACTAACACACATTTTAGCATCATGCTGTGAGTAGGAAGTCACTATTTCCTCTAAATTGGAAGACAAGATACTGTATTTAAAAATAAAGGCTAAAAGAGATGGAGGAGAGAGGGAGGCAATAAGAGAAAATGTGTGTGCGTACATGTGTGTGTGTGCATGTGTGTGTGTGTGTGTGTGTGTGTGTGTGTGTGTGTGTGTGTGTGTATGCGTATACGTGTGTGTGTGTGTGTATACGCGTGTGTGTGTGTGTGTGTGTGTATATATATATACGCGTGTGTGCGTGTGTATGCGTATACGTGTGTGCATGTGTGTGTGTGTGTGTGTGTGTGTGTGTATACGCGTGTGTGTGTGTGTATGCGTATACGTGTGTGCATGTGTGTGTGCGTGTGTCTGTGTGTGTGTGTGTATATATATACATGCGTGCGTATGCGTACACGTGTGTGCATGTGTGTGTGTGTTTGTGTGTGTGTATATACGCGTGTGTGCGTATACGTGTGTGCATGTGTGTGTGTGTGTGTGTATATGCGCGTGTCTGCGTGTGTGTGTGTGTGTGTGTATGTGTGTGTGTACGTGTGCATATGTGGGTGTTTGTGTGTGTAAAAAGCTGCAATCTCCTTAGCCTTTGTGGAGTAGCTTACTTGAATGAAATTTTTGGGATTTTTTTTTTTGTTTGTTTGTTTTGGAATCTGTTTTAGGTTCAGCGCCTAATCTCATTGTTTGAATGAACTCACTGAATGCTAGTCAAGGCCAGAAGATCAGAGAATGAAAGCAACTTTTCCCTCAGGACTAGGATGCTGCTGCTGCTGTTTGCTTACATGCTAATGGAGACTTGCTCTCATTGATCATATCCTGTACTACAAATGTTTAATTAATCCCTGGACTGTAGAAAACACATACTGCCTGCCATACGTAATATGTTACACAAATAATCCTTATGTCATTGTATGTACAGTTGCATCATGCACTGTGATTTGCCTAGGACATGTACGCAGCTAGGCAAGAATTATGTCTAGTTTAACTGCCCCATTAGAAAAGGTAAACAAATACATAACTAAATAAATCATGTACACACCATACTTTGGTGAAAACATTGCAGTCATAACAGACATATAACTAAGCAAAATAATGGAAGCATTGTGTTCCATAAACTCTGTCATGAAGTGCATTGATCTGTACTGCCAGATTTGTTATAGTCATGTAATGCATTTTAATGCTAGATAATACTAAATTAAAAATATAAAATCCATGCAACATGATGTTGCATTCTGCACAAAATGAACAATATAATGCAGGAGACCCACTCAATTATTCTTTATGATATAGTGTTCTCTAGGCAGTCACAGGGAATTCATACAAACAGAAAGACGCCCTCTGTGAATAAGGCAGGAAGCATCAGAGACTGATTTTAGAATCACAGCTCACTGGTTAAGGGCAGGGAGCCCATGTTTGAGCTAAGAATACAGCAACTTCTGACCAATCAGCAAGATGTATTCCTTCTGGCAGGTGGGACTTCATGTTCTCTTCTGAAATTTTAAGTAGTTTGTGACAGGCATCCCAGCAACAGGCAAGAGGCAACAGAATTTCTCCAGATATTGTACTGTTACAGCTCAAAGGTCAAGGAAATGCAAGGTCTACACAGAATGCAGAAAAAAAAAAAAACAATCTCATCAGTCAGCACACTAACATTTCAAACACAATAAATTATGGATTAGCCAGATATAAATACTTCCCATGATTTTCAGGCATTCTAGTGCACCATGTTAGAAGCTGCTCTCTGATTTCTTTGGAAATCTCACCAAAATATAAAACACAGTGAACAAAAGATGGCTTGGTTTTACCATAGTAACCCCCTGGATGCACAGTAGCAAGGCCCGCCCAAACTCCGCCCAACATCCAGCACCAGGTGACGTTTTCCAAATCGATGAATAGTCATGCTGATGTTTTCTTCATCCGCATGAATATTCAGCTGGGATACTGAGCATGCGGTAAACAGATCATGCAAACTTGTTAGTTTATTAAAGAGAAGCCTATTTCATCCATTTCATCACATTTGATGCAGCAGATTTGAAATGTTTTTAGAAAATAAAACAGACCATTTATTCTTTTCCTCAATGTAGTGCGATCTTGAAGTTGGTATATTTAATTTACAGGGGGTATGGGAGGTGCAGCCCCATGCAAAAATGTAAAAAAATACATTATGGTCCCAAACTGTTCTGCTGTTGGTATGACCTAGGTGGGCCTTGCTACTGCGCACCTGGTGGAGTACGCACATGCAGCAATCAACAAGCAATTTATGCATGATGTCACTGGCGCATCTGCATGCCATGTCAGTCATGCATCATTTGCATACTACATCATGGTCATTTGGCATGTCAGTCACTCAGATCATGCCCATTTCTGTGAGAAATGGCCAGGGGGTTACTACAGTAAAAGATAACCCAAATGATAGGCATACAAGTAATTTTTCATATTCTCCTTTATGACTTTGTAGCTAATCAAATTACACTTGAAAAATAAAAATCTGCCTATTGCTTTATTCAAATATATTTTTTTAAATGGCACATTAGCATGCAGAATTCTGTACCTCTGGGATTAGATTCCTGTTAATCTCTAGGGATTATGGTACATGTCACAAAAAACCCAAGTCTTTTAGTGGCAGAATCACAGAAATTGACATAAACCCCTAAATGGAATTGTGTATGCACTGGGCAGATGTTAATTCCTGTGAAAAACTGCTGACACACTGCAACGTGTGATTACACCCTTCTGTGGTATGACAGCATTCTGAAAATATACATTTCAGTTCCAT
This sequence comes from Protopterus annectens, assembly GCF_019279795.1. Classification (NCBI taxonomy): domain Eukaryota; kingdom Metazoa; phylum Chordata; order Ceratodontiformes; family Protopteridae; genus Protopterus; species Protopterus annectens. Next base: position 323,619,989 of record NC_056747.1, on the reverse strand, counting down.
CTTGGATGTGAAAGAACCACAGCACGCAGGTTCTGCAAGTAGTGCATAAGAACTTCTGTAAAGAATAAAGCATAAGTCATATGTAAAGCATGTATGTTCACTACATGCATTTTGATCTAGCAAAACTAAATTACTTTGTTATTTCTGAGCCTCTCTACGGGAATCTAAGAACAGGTGTTCCAGGACATGCAGGTGGCAAATACCTGTTCATGTTGTATGTTCAACATTTAATGATTAAACCGTGCATTATATAAAGCCCATTTCTGACACAAGAGTGGGGTGAGGGGGTTGACTTTATGCTCTTTTACATCACAGATACAAGGTACTTGGTTTAAGCATGACCTCTGTTTTTGGCTAGGTCTGTAATAGTCCACAGACTATAAATCTGGATGAGCCTACCAGCTCTTGTGCACAAGCACATCTGTGTTTTTAATTAGACTGCAACAACTGAGTCAGGCAATGGTTTGGTGCAATTTTGTTAGTGTCGACATTTCCTAACATGGAGGAGACTGTTGTTAAGCCTATCACGTATGCTTTCCACAACACTTTTCTGATAAGCATAGTAACATGCCCATTTAGCTTTTATTTCATTTCATTTCACTTTTTGAATGAAAAAAAAAAACCCGGTAAAGATGTTAATAGTTTCTGCAAAATCACTTACTGATATACTTTATGGCCCAAGTTATATGTATTATAAGACATTTTCTTTTACAGATGTGACATTCAGTTAGGATGGTTATGGCACCACCACATTATGGGTACACATTGCATACCTAGCAAGCATGCTCTGCTCTATCAGCCTTACACTTTCTTCAGATGAGTCAAACAGGTTCCAAATTTAACTGTAAAATATCATTAAAAAACTGAGGAAGCTAAATAGGTGATGAGTATGAATACAGAGCAGTCAGTAGTACATTTTACCTGCCCCCCTGTATAAGCTTATCTACGTTTATTCATTTATTTACTTTTTATTTTTATAGTTGGATTATTACTTTAACTACGGATGCTTACCACCACAAATTAATTTGTGGCTACTCAAATGACAAAAATATCATGCAGGTACCAGGTATGTGTATAAGAACACAAGAACTCAACAGACATTGCTGTTATTTTTTTACAACAATCTATCCTGGGATTCATTAATGCCTACACTACGTGTACACTACTCTGAGTAAACAGACAACACAAGCGTAATTCATACCTTCTTCCTCGTAATTTTAGTTTTTCTGCTGATTTTCTTGCAGCCTTAAATATCGAGGGGGATTCATAAAGGTTACCGTAAAGTATAAACTGCATGTACACTTAGATTAATCTTTCTGAATTAGTAGGAAGCACAAAAAAATGTGATAGGAATGCTCTTGAATACAGATTGCGTACACTTTGTGTAGGTGTTAATGAATCTAGCCACTAATCTTTTTTGGAGAGCAAATGCTGAGAAAAACATTTGTTGCAAGCAAAGCAAGGCACCACGTAGTGAAACTCTGCTGCAGAAATGCATTTTGGCTGACAGAGCTCTGCATGAGTCTACAGAACATTTGCAGGGCACAGTGAGCATCTCTGGCAGTTCATTCAGTGCGCCCTTAAAAAGGTTGCAATCCAGAAATTAGTTCCACACTGAAGAGCTGGTAAATTCAGTCGTAGCATTAGGAGGCATGCTTTTGTTTTTGTGAATACTCAACTTGTACCAGGCCCTACCAATGGAGACTAGGTATAAAGGTAGCATAAATTATTAATATAAACTTAGAATGGATTTCAGGAAAGCATGGTAGAAAATGTATGTCTTGCATCAGGCTTCATTTGAGCTCATAAGTCAGACTGAGCAGAATATGAGCAAACATTATGAAGAACATTACAGTCAGATGCCTTTTTGGACTAAAAATTACTGCTACATTTATACTATTTTATTAAATAGCATATGATTCTTAAACGACTTATAACTTATTTTTTCCTGCCTGGAGTGATGCAAGACAGATGGAGAAGGGGGGGGGGGCTAGAGGTGGGGGTACAATGTTAAATGCACTTCAATGACAGACTAGATATACTTACTGTGTTCATACCAGCATGAGTCTATAATGTAAAGATATTTCAAAAAGTCTGAGTTTACAATTACATCACTGCAGGACAGCAACATGTTTCACAGCTGTCTACAGTCTGTTCATGCACAAACAACATTCGTTCATTTAGGAGGCTTGTGAAATGCCATCAGCAATTCCTACACATTATGTGTTTGTTAACTTAGTAGTCACGGCCTCTCCAAATATGACAAAGGGGGAGGGGTCTTCCTACGTCATAATGGCTTGTAGAGGTGCTTGTGCAGGCACCTTTAGGTATAGCAGATCGATTTCCAGGAACTACTCACAAAATCACAATCAGGCATATTTCAAGTTAAAGCATATTTTTTTCTAACATGTTCTTCTACTGCATATGCTTGTAATCCTTCTGTGTTTATATTTCACTTTGCCATTACTATTATTAAGTGCTATCAGTGATCTTAAAAGAGATTTGGGGTGATATGTATTCGACAGACAGAACACTACTGAACTTCCTGCTTTAGGAATGAGGACAAATGTGGAGCAACTAAATTCTAGATACTGCAACACAGGCATACGTAAACACAGGGGTGGATAGCACAACAAAACTGTAGCAGTAAACCTTAAAACAATAATTATTCCTGTACTCTATGGTCATGAACTTCCTTAGAAGACAACTACAGGAGAAAGTTGTTTCCTTCAGCTATGCTGTGTTGTGTTATATTTTGTGTCAATTAAACGTAGAAATAGTGAACAAAGTCAATAATAATAATAATAATAATAAAAGCAAACGTTTTTGTTGATCTTCCTGGACTTTTACCAGAGAAGAAAAGAGTCTGCGTCACATATATAATACTGTTTAAGGTCATCTATAGCATACACCATTATCACACAACTGGAAATCTGGGCATTGCTTCTACTATCTTTCTGGTAGCTGTCTTCTATGTCTGTGTATGTCTATGTATGTCTGCCATATGAATGGCTCAGTGGGTTGAACTCTCACCAGTGATGTTATAAAGTTGCAAGGGCACAGCATCTCGATTCAAACTCCAGTACTGACACAGTGGTGCTGCATTAAAGATACTACACCCCTGAAGTACTGTTCTTTGAAAGAGATGGTCAACTAATGTTTATTAATCAGAATTTGTGCTAGTTCATCTACATAGGGAAAGCTGGTGGTGGAATGCAGAAGTCTAGGAAGTCATCAAAAGAAAGGAGTATACAAAAAATGGGAGATAGAACAGACTCACCAGGTTAGGAAATAAAACTGGTTGCCTGACAAAGAAGCTAACAGAGAAGTTGCAATATTGATGAACAGACTCACCAGGTTAGGAAATAAAACTGGTTGCCTGACAAAGAAGCTAACAGAGAAGTTGCAATATTGATGAACAAGGCATCAGAGGCAATATATCAGCTTCTGGAAAGTGACTCAGCAGAAGACACAAAGAAACGCTATCATGCTGCATGGCTAAGACAGAAAGACAAAGAAGATAGTCATCAGACACCCTTCATAAGGGATGCCACCAACAATCTGCTCACCAATCCACAGTATGTCTAAGGCTGATGAATGAAGAAAATCACAGAGAAGCTTAAATGTCCCAGGGACAACCCATGATGAAAGAAGATGAGTCCACCTTAGAAGAAGTGAGAACAGCTCTAATGAAAATGAAGGTGGGGAAAGCAGCAAGCTGAAATGAAGTCACAGCAGATATGATCAAGATGTTGGGTGAGTTAAGGGAGAAATGGCATCTGAGGGTACTCATAGCAGTATGGAGAGTAAGGTATATTCCACATGACTGAAGAATAAGTATTTTTCTGCCAGTGTACAAGACCAGTGGGGACATTCACAACGGTGGGCAGTATAGATGTGTCAAACTTCTCTCACACTGCATGAATGCTCTGGAGAGGGTGACTGATAAACAAATATGCAGAGTAGTAGAAAGTAAAATGTGGAAACAAGCAGTCTGGATTCAAATCAGGATGCAGCATGACTGACTCAATGTTTGTAGTGAGACAGATAGTTGAGAAGAATCTAGAGGTGAGGAAAGAGTCCAACTGGGCATTATTAGATTTGAAGAAAGCATATGATAAAGTCCCAAGAAAGCTACGCAGTCTCCTGAAATGATTTGAAGCCACAGAAACATTGATAAAATCAGTACAGACTATGTACAAGGACCCAATGACGTGTATGAGTAGCATACCTCTCAACCTGGAAACATCAAAAATCTGGACAAAGGCCCATGAAAAATAGGTACAAATCTGTACGCTGATTAACATAACATTTGCATACATAATTATGTAACCCCACCCACTCCAATGAAATTGTGGGATATCACCTTTCAAACGCAAAATGAAGAACAGAAAACCAAAAGATGGCCCCAGACCCAGACCCTGTAGTAAACGGCAACCATTTTTTTAAATGTGTGACAATTGTGGGTTTTATGATAACAGTAGGGCATTTAATGGTACATAATATACTAATCTTAGCAAAAGAATATTATAGTTTGCTAGGACCTCCAAAAGTCATTCTCCATGGCCTACAGATCAGTGATGTAGCTACAGTTTGTGCCACCTGGGAAGTCTTTGAGTTTGTCGCCCTCCCCCCCTCACAAAATCATGGTCAAATGGGGCCTCCCCATACACAGCCCTCACCCTGCAGCCAATCCAATGTCTCATTACTTGACTATTTCACCCCATTTACCATAAACACTGTAATGTGCATACTGCTTTACTTCTACAATGATATGGATTTCATTTAAAAGTTTTAGTTTATATTTTACAGCACAAACACTAATAGACATCTGCTAAACAAAGAAATGCAGTCTCACAATGAAAATAGACTTAGCATTAAAACTTCTATGACCTTGAAACTCACATTTCTTGAAACAGCATTGAAACCCACATTCAAAGAAAAGGCATCTGCCCAGTGGCAGATAAAGATTGCCTGTGGGCTGTTTTTAAATCATAGGCCCCTTGCACATGAAACATACACGTGTTCTTTAATACATCTTCATGATTGTATTAAATTATATTCCTTGTATAATACAGCACAGTCGTTAGAGGCTGTTTTAAATTTATTGTTTTGAACATTTTTCCAGTAAACAATGAAACAAAATGCGTGTTACAATAATGACAAAACTCCCCAATTCAGAACATTTCCATCATAAAAGTCTACACAAACTTCTACAATCCACCAGTATCAGTAAATATGCACAATCTCTGCAAAAGTGAGTCATCTAAATAATTCCACATTAAAGAGATCTGTAACTAATGAAGAGGTTGGTGCTAGCAAACAACTTTATATTTCATCGTTTCATCTACAAATAAAGTGCCTGTTGCCCTTGAGGAATAAATTGCCTATGTTACATTAAAAAATGATAAGCTAGTAATATTGCAATAGGGAATGGATGGCAAAACTGATAACAGGTTCATAGTTACTAGTTATCTCCGCTAAACAGGACATTTTCCGGACTGCAGCATCCACCCCCTTTAAAAGTACAATACAGTACAGTATCAGCAATGCATCTACATAGAACCCACAGCCTTCTGCATCAAAACAAGTATTCTACCTGTTATGCTACTAACAATGCAAGCAGACTTGGCATAAGCAGCACTAAACTTCTCTTCCCCTGAAGTTCTCAGCTCCTTGTAAAATCCCCTCGACATTTAACCGTATCTCTCAATTTTGCAGCACAAAAAATCTGGAAAAAGCCAAAATTTATTAGGGGGACAAAAGCCCAAAAACCAGGGACACATTTTAAACATTTCTTGTATAATCTTAGAAAGTTACTAGAATAAAATGTTGTGTTACCACCATGTATTTCCTGAAAGACAGAAAGACTAAATCTTAAATGACTATCATTTAGTGAATTTAATTCTCACCATAGCTCTCAACCTCTTAGCACAAAAAAAAAAAACCCTAGACAAAGCCAATAATGGGGGAATACAGCCCCAAAAATATTCAGTGAATTCCGTTCTCACCATAGCTCTCAACCTCTTAGCCAATAATGGGGGAATGCAGCCCCAAAAATAGGGACAATTTTCAAATATTGATATTATAAACTTAGGAAATTGTTAAAATAAAAGGATTTGGTTTCCATGTATTTTCTGAAGAATATGAGGCCTGAAACTCAAATGCCTGTCATTATTTAGTGAATTCAGTCCTCCTCACTGATTTTCCACATAAATCCACAAAACCACAGATTTTATGAGGAACACAACAAAAATAAAGTCTTTCGGCTTTTCCCAGTTAGGGGTCTCCAAAGCGGAACTCCGGTCTGCTAATGATTGGCAGTGGATTTTTACGGTGCCGTGTTGCCAGCCTGACACCCAACCTTCAAAGAAGGCACACCCATTCATGCACGCACCATGTCTTTAGACGTCATTTGACCGCAGGGAGGACATGCAGACTTCACACAGAAGGCGGTCCAGCCAAGAATCGAACGGGAGAACTTCTTGCTGTGAGGCGACAACGCTAAAAATATGGACAGTTTTCACAATTGGTGGTGGGTAGGGAATTCTGGCTCTTGCTTGTTTTTTTCCCCCAGGCCTCTGCTAAAAATGGGTTAACCATCCAGTTGGACTGTCCCAGTAAACAAATATAAAATAAACAAACAGTTAAAGATACACTGCTACATTAACAGGCCGATTGTTATATTAGGAATAGATTTAATGCATGTCCATGTGACATCATTTGTTCAGTTAGATCTGCTTGTTTTATGATCCCTTTTAGAAAGAATTATAAATCCTTGTACAGTACTACTTTAGAACATTTTTTCTCTCAACAAAAATGCAGCAAAGGTCTCAGTGGAACCAGATATTTACTTTTATGTCTGACAGAGTTAACAGCAGCAGTTTCCTAGAAAGAAAAACAGCCTGCTTCACTTTCATGGATTGTTTAACAAAATAGCCTAAGAACACAAATATGTAGCTGTACTACATTTATTCCAACAAATAATAACTTAATTGTTTAAGGTAATCATATTGTGAGAGTTTATAATCAAATATTGGTAGAAGTCAGATTTTGTATAGTAAGTTGGTCAATCGTATTAGTGAGATGAGGCATCAAATAATTTAAGCTGATGACCATGGTTGAAATGTTTTATCATATAAGGATATTCATTCTTTAAAATCTGAAAGAACAGTGCATACAATTCACTGTGCTATCATTGTAAAATTAGATATGTGGTACACCATCAGCGTGATGTTAAAATTCGGATGAAAATTCAAATACTTTTATGTTAATCCCAGAGCAATACCATTTGTACAGCTGTATTAAAAAGTCAATTGTTAACAGAAGAGTTAGACAGCTTTCTGTCTGGAAGCACACAACAGCATTCTTTGTGATTGTACACACACACACACACACACACACACACACACACACACACACGGTGGTCGGTTGCAGAAGAAAAAGAACAGCTAAGCTACTAAAAACAGTACACTACAGAACCATTCATTCAAGCTTGTATATACACAGATCCGGTGCTTGTAACGATCATGGAAGAAAAAGAACTGCTAAGCCCTCGAGCCCTCTGCCAATTCCGACAGCCTGGCAGGCTGTTCATGGAGCAGACATCATCGCGCACGCCTCTGCACGCGATGATGCCAGCCCAAAAAAGGAGAAAAAAAAAAGCCGGGAAATTCGGAAATTAAGGGATGCCACTCGGGACTTGTGGCACCCCATTATTTGTACCTCAAAACCAGTAAAAACTGAGAAATTCGGTAAGTTTGAGAGGTATGATAAGCAGTGTTCAATCTCACAGAGGGGTCCTCAGTGGGACTAGGTGTGCATCAGGGTTCATCTCTAAGCCCACTGCTGCTCATACTGGTGATGGACTACATGGTTCTAATCCCAGACAGGTAGATGGATTGCCTTATATGATAGCTTTCACAAATGTGATAACTGAAATAAAAGCTGTATCTAAAATTACACATTCCTTATATAATGTACATTTCATATTCATTTCATCTTTTCATAATCTGTGTTAAAACTGCTGAACACCTTATAGTCCAAACAGTGCAAGAAGAAAATGTCAAAACTAAATATTCATATTCATCATATAATGGTCTTTGGTCAACATAACATTCACTGTGTATTAACATCTGTATCTTATTTCCATTGTAAATCTTAAGTTCTTCACTCAGTGTTTCAAATAATCCATGTACTCTGACAGTTAAGAAACAGAAATGCTACATAGTTCTCCAGACCTTGTTGCTCTTTGGATGAAGACACAATCTTTTTTTCCATATGTGAATGCTTTAAATTACCCTTTACTGGCAATTTGCTTTGTGAATGTAACCATGTAAAGTTTTAGTAGCATGAGTCAGATATTACTAATCTTGTCTGACTTAGCTCTCCCAAAAATCTTGAATGATCTGGTTCTCTCAAAAAAAAAAAAAAAAAAAAAAAAAAAACAATGCTCTGACACAGATTGTGATCACCTCAAATAGTGAACATACAACTGCAAACAGACATTCAAACATTACAGCCGAGTGCACCTCCAGGCGTTTCTGCAGTTACCTCCTACTGCTCCTCTAGGCGTCAAATATTACTTGTTCATACTTGCATTATTAATTCCAAAACCATGCTACATAAGCATACACAATGGCAAACACAACTATATTGATATTTGAACTCTGTCAATGACTATTTGTTAGAACTGTAAGGTGATAACTTCATTTTTTAAAGGCTCAAGCCACACCCACTGAGATTTAAAGGAACACACTCAAAAGAACTGTACTGGAGGGAATTTAAACAACTGTACTATGATTATCACATTAATCACTGCTGCAGTAGCTTTAGCTATATGGGTAGATCACCGAAGATTACTACATTTGGGAGTCGGAAGGGGAAGGATCCAGGAGCCCCTGGAGAATGATCCTACCAAAGCTTGATCTAGACCTAGGGATAGAGTCAAGCTAGCAATGCCTTGTAAATGTATGTATAGGGGATCAAGTTACTGCTTCTAGAATACTTCTAGAATCCAAACTTTTCCAAAAAGCCATAGATGAAGCCAAGGCCCCTGTTAGAGTGGGATGTGAACCTGCCTGAAATGGTTTTGTTGTGGTAAGAATAAAAAAAGGTAATAGTCTGAGACAACCATTTGGAAATAGTCTGTTTTGAAGCAGGTTGTCCCTTCTTACATTCAGAAGAAATGAACAACTAATCTTAAGATCTGAAAGATTAAGTTATGTCAAGACAGAACCTGAGTTGTCTGTGGACATCCATGGTATGGCATATCCTTTCTCCTTAATTTTTAGGTTCAGGAAAAAATATATATATATATATATTTTTTAAATCTCGCTTGTGTTCTCCATTGTTTCATCTTACATCCTTCTAACTTCACTATTACTGGTATCTTTCTTCTCAGTACTACTCCCTGTTTCTCCGAAACTCCTAGGCACCCGAACTGGAAACAGGAAGATTCACTGCAAATTGTGTCCCTGTACGATAATCAAGTAGGAAAAGTTCCCCAATACCCTGGCCAAATTTCCCCTAGTGGTATAAATAGCACTTCAGGTCTCCCATGAAAAGAGGCTACTAGCCTAGTGGGACTAACCCAGTCAACTAAAAGATAAATAAAAAAAAAATAATAATAAATAAACTTTGGCTGCCATCTGGCTACAGCCTCCATTTAAGAACATGACACATTGCTGCTTTTCCAAGCAGCTAGAGTGTCCAGGATCCTTAATGTATCACAATAGAAGAATCCATAAGACATAAAAATACAGCTATCTGATCTATCTTAGCAAGGCTTCATTTTTAGTCTCTCTAAACTGACTGGAATTTACCAACAAGGTCCTTCTTTAAGAAAAATATAAAAACAGCAGACTGAGAGAATCCTGTGCACTTATGCAAGAAATTAAATGGATCACAGACAGTAACATCTTTATAACCATGAATAATGTATTAAGTCAGGGTACACTTGCATCCCTAATTTTCTCTGTAATTAATTAAGTTATCTTCATAAAAAACATTTTAAAACTGGTCCAGCCAGCTTCCATAGTGTAATGGGATAAATTCCTGACTATGATCCAGGCTACCAAAGTCCAATTAGTGTGTCAGGCACCTGTTGCAGCTATTATTGGGAGACAGAGATGTCTCTCTTGGGGGGGGGGGGTTATGCCTGTTGTATAAGGTCTTGTTAGAGACCTCACTAGAGAGCATACAGAAGTACTAGTTTTAAGGGAGACAGCAGAACAATATTCAGGGGTTCTGTTACTAGTGAGTGACACACCCTCAGCAATGCCCACTACATACCCAAACTTCAGCAGGTTGCCAGGCATGTAGAGTGGGGAACAGGAACATAAACTAAAAAGCTCTGATCTTACTCATGGATGACAGCCCAGTTATGGTCTTCATGCCCCTCTTACCCAAGGACAGAATGAGCAAATAGGGCTCACACCAAGGGGGAACAAATGAGTCAGTAGGGTGGCTGCAAGAGAGAGATCAATGTCCAGAATGAAGATCACAGTACAAGTAGTAAAAAATTAAAAATAAAAAAAATTTCTTTAAAGTTGGTGGATACAGTGGTACAGTTTCTATCAACTGTTGTCTGCACAGCAGAGTTGAAGTTGTGTTACCACTAGATGGATTTATGTATGTTAATAAAATGTAAGTGGAATTCTACAACTATAGTGTACATAATACTTTTCAGATAAACAGGGTGTTATTACACACATTATTACAGACATCAGCATCTGAAATAGACAGTACAAGTAATAAGATGGTTTTCATTTGATTAAATGTGACCTCATTAGTTACTAATTCATCTTCATAAATTGGTCGTTTAAAAAAAAATGCAGATATGTTTTATATAAGGTATAGACTTCAACTACAAATGTTTAATTCATTTTTAATATTGGGATGGACCCAACAAGCTATATTTTTTCAGTTAGTCCTCTGTCCAGGTCTACTTATCTGTAATATGACTATCTTTCTTTAGTTTTTTACTAATTTATTACCAATTTATTTATTTTATTTATTTATTGACATTGTTTTAGCGGGAAAGTCTGACTGGGTAGAAGCTCATTTTCAATGGAGGCCTGGAGAGAAAAGCTCCAAATGATTACAAAACTTTTTAAGAACAATAATTTTATAATCTACAAAATTATTGTATTATAACAGGGAAAATGTTGACAGTTATACTTTCTGTGGTTTACATTTTGTCCAGTTTTAGTGTTTTGATTTATTAATCCTTGTTGAAGGTACGCATGAATTTCAGATTCTGGTTTATTTATGACAGACACAATAAGCTCAAAATTTATTTTTGTATTAAAGTTTGGAGACTGCAGTTCCTATCTATTGCATGTTTTTATAAACATTAGAATTATACTTTGAAAGTTAATAACCAAGCGACTGAAGTGATTCTAAATACTGGGTAAATATTACATGATGAAAAGTAAGGTGTATATGTAAAAGAATAATCATCTGTCTCTGCAGTGTGATTGTTTCTGCTTCATTGTTCAGTAGTTTGAATGGCTACATATATTATGATCCGATTGCACTATATTTATCTAGAATTACCCTTTAATAAATGTTTAAATGGTGCATTTCTAACTATAACAGTCTGAAACTAATGCAGCCTACAAATCACTCAGAAGGTTGCTTTCACATTTTCAAAGCTGCAGTAGCTATAGGCTTCTAGCAATGAAAAGATTCTAGGTTTATAGCATTTTTTTACATAAAAACTGTAAAACACCAATGCCAGTTTCATCTACAGAAGCTTTAAGAAAGCCTTCTTCAGTGCATAGTAAATTCAGGGAAATGTTTTATTATTCTAAATTATGAAAACCTGAGCTGCTAGCATCCCTTTCCCATCTTATGTTGTGCTGTTACTCCTTCCCTTTATTACAGCCCTGCCTAAAGCATGCAGATTACGGCGACAGTGTCATTTGCTTAGTTCTTGCAATTGCTACATTAATCATTAAATTAAAATCTAACAAAAAGCCCATTCCGTATAACACTGAAAAGGTAACCTAGAAACTGGAAAAGCTTTGGATATTAATTCAAAAATGCACCTTGAGGGGTATTGTTTATGTATTAGAACTAAGTTTAATTTTGTATTTATATAGCATGTTTATCAGGCATTGAGCAGTAAAGAGATAACACGTCTTTATCAGCCTAAAGTGAACTATTAATTAAGCACACTCACATTTTTAAACAGTGCGGTTAGTTTTAGAATACTGAATATTTCTAATGAGGTCCAAATCTTCCTACTTCCCACATAATAACTGGCAGGGCCAGCCTTAGCGAGTGAGTGTCTCAATTTGGGCCATTTTAATGGGGCACCTAAGCTTACCCTCCCATCTACCACATTAACCATCATTCCACTTGCAGGTTTCCTGGACTTGACTATTTCAGATTAGGTATCATGAATATATGCTCTTACTGTGTATTAAAATAACATATGTTTTAGCTTATATTATACCACAAAACATTAAAACAGGAGTATGTTACTGGACTCCTAATATCTCCTGTAGGCCCTCTCTCAGGGTTGCTTAACTCACTCATGCACTCTTTAAAGAGCCTATCTGATGGGCCCCTGATGTCCTGTGTCTATATATTGCTTCATTGCGAGGGCATACCTTGGCTCACCAGTAAGCATGTGCCCATACTCTTCTGTGCACCCAGGTAGGACATAGCTGCTCTCTCCTCTCTTGGCTCTCCCCAAACACTTCTCTAATTTTTTTCTCTCTTTTCTCTCTCTCTCTCTCTCTCTCTCCAGACCCCTTCTTCCCCTCATCTGATTAATGTCTTGCTTCCCTTGACATCCCATGCTTAACAACTGTACATGCTGTGATTACTTTATTCTTTGCATACTTTCTTCATAGAACCACTATACTATATTATGTTATTAAAGTGTACAGGTGTTCCGCATGCCTATTTTAGTAAGTGGATTCTTGTATCAGATCTACTTATGATTGTGTTTACTTATGGTACATATTACCCTAACTTAAACTTGTCCGCATACTTGCTCTTACATTATCACTGTTGCAGTGGTATTGATTAAAGTTCATTGTTTCTTTGGTCTGTTTCTGCCATGCTGAGCTTGAAAAGGGTATAGGTGGATCATTGTTCTAACTTGGTTAACAAACATTAAAGAAATAAATAGTATCAATAAAAAATAATATCTTTGTAAATTAAGTATTCTATGCACTTCAATGTCTTTGGATCGTGCTGCAGACAACAGCAAGCAGGCAACAGTACTAAGTAGCAGGCTCATTTTGAAACATGAAATCTAGCAAAATCTTTTGGTACTTCACAGTCTCCAACTCTTGCCTTCCATGCCCAATGCCCTTGGATGCCAGGAAGTGGGGCTGCACCTAATGACTGTGGGAAGACTGGGGGGGGCCAAAAGGAGCCTGAAAACCTTCTAACCTTCATTATATATTCTCATCTTGTGTCACCCCTTCTTACTTCTTGTCAGATTAACTGAGTTGTCACCATGCAGCAGTACCTATCTCCCAGACTACTGCCTCCTCAAACTCAAGGGTGAAGCCAGGCATATTCATTGAACTCTGCTGACTTCCTTCTTGTCGGATTAACTAAGTTGTCACCATGCAGCAGTACCTATCTCCCAGACTACTGCCTCCTCAGACTCAAGGCTGAAGCCAGGCATACGCTTTGAACTCTGCTGACTTCCTTCTTGTTAGATTAACTGAGTTATCACCATGCAGCAGTACCTATCTCCCAGACTACTGCCTCCTCAAACTCAAGGCTGAAGCCAGGCATACTCTTTAAATTCTGCTGAGTACATTTTTTTCTGAGCATCCCATTAACCGACTGTTTTAGGTCATATTATGTTTTCAACTATCTAAACAGATGGCTTTAACAACAGGTACAATATTGCTAATCTAGAAATAATATTTTTACTAGTTTTAGGGGGAAAAGCTGAAAATGTTACTCTCATCTATTAATTGCTGGGGAGGGCAGCATTTTGAGAGAATTGTCCATTTTTAAGTGATAGGGGGTTCCTTATCCAGTTAATTCATATGCCTAGTTGCAGTCAATGTGCTTCCACAAAACCACAGAGAACTGATGAACACCCTTAACGTGCGCAGTAATAATAATAATAATCATCATCATCTCAGGCTTCTCCTTAAAACACTGCCCACACACCACCAGACTTAACTGTTTCTAAAACTCCCTATTGTGTGTCCAGAGACTAGTATCACAATGCTTACAAAAGTCCAAAACTGACCTTATGTGGAGAAGCATATACACATAGGTAGTTACTAGGCTAATGAGCACAAGGGCCTTTTTAAGCCTAGCCACGCATCCTGAATCTCCGATAAGTTCTGACACCCTTGATAAGTGTAAGCATGGGCCTGGGAGATGAACCATTTACAGGTTACCTGTTTGCATTCGAGACATAGGTGCCAAACCAGGGATGAATTTCCAATTTCCCATCCAATTGTCCAAGTTGCACTTGAATTGGGTTAGGGAGGAACTCTGCTTCACATGGATGGGGAGCCTGTTACATAGATGGGATAGTCTCTGTGATACATATCTATCTCTCCAGCAAGGTTTAAGTCTTTACAATGGGTAATTCTGGTACTGTTTGTTTTGTGGATATGCAAGAGGTCCATCTGAGTGGGGTCTGACACTGCCCTGTATGCCAGGCATAGATCTCCCCTCAAAGGCCTGTAGGAGAGACAATACAGGGATAGGCCCTTGAGGCAGTCAGCATAGGACATATTACTTACGCCTTGTATTCTTTTAGTGAGGAACCTCTGTGGTCGTTCCAGTTGTTGGATATACCTGGTTAAGTACATACCAAAGGGGGCACTGTACTCAATGATTGGTCTGATGAATGCTGAATACATCCTTGGACTTAGATACCATACCTTTGTTTATAAACTGTGCAACATAGAATGATTTCTGCACTACTGTAGACACGTGATGATCAAAGGCTAGATTACTATCTATGTGTGTCCTCAAGTCCCTGACTACTGCGTCAGCTCTACGGGGTATGTTGTCAATATGATAGTTACCAGGCATAGACGACTTCCCAAAGGATACTATTATGCATTTCTTGGCATTTAGTTTTAGTCCATGACTCTGGCACTAGTTATTTGAAACTGGGAAGGTACTATCATTAAGCCAGAGCCTATGGCATCACATAGTAGTTGTCATCTATGTCACCAAAATATGTTATTAAAGAAAGTTACTGCAGGGAGGGGGGATTTCTCTTTAACTTTGAGGTTCAGCAACTTTAAGATTAATTCTACTAATGGCTAGAATAAAGAGGGCATCACTCCTGCAGGTGAGTTGTGAGGGACTTTGCCTCTCTGAAAATACACATTTGCCATATTTAGTCAGCTGCACTTTTAATTATTTTTTTTTCATTTAAAAGAAAAGTCACTCAATTTCCCTGTGGACAAAAATCTAGGACCCAAATCTGTAATCTCAAAGAAATGACATAGACCTTTCTAATTATCTAAGTTTATAAGTCAGAGTGTCAAGCTAACAGCGTATTGGCCTTCAAGAGGTTTGACTGCCATCACCATATATATATATATATATATATATATATATATATATATATATATATATATATGAACATATATAGGTATTGGAGTATAAAGGATAAGTCCAGATAAAATCACTTTACCTAGCAGACCTAGGAGACTCTCTCTCGGACACCCTCCATGTGGGAAGAATATAGACACCTTGTTGAAGTTTCCAGTAGTTTATTCAGTTAAGCAGGTAGATGGATGAGTGTTCTTGTTCTAATACATTACATTCAACAAGTCAGTTATTTAAAGGAAGATACAAACAATGGTGGGAGGTTCTATGGAAGCTGATTGGAGGAAGATCTGGGAGATGGAAAAGCAAGGAGCCAATCCTACAGCTTAGAGGTTAGTCCCTTATTTGAATATTCCTGAAAGACCCATGAGGGTTTAACAGCTCAGCAGCCTGTGGATCCTCATTCTTAGTTAAATTATACATTGGGCACATGATGAATCACTGAACAATAATGTAATTGAAGTCTGGTTCATCAAATAAAACTGTTGAAAAACTGAGTTACCAAAAAAAAAACAAAAAAAAACAAAAGGTGTTTTTGCAAGGCGACAAGCCCCTCTGCATCCCTCACATGCCCTACCACTTAGGTATACCAGTTCCAAGACAGCACAATAGCAGGGAAAGGGTGAAAATTCCCCTAATATCTCCAGTATCCAGCAACCACACAGAAGTAGATCAGAAGAAATAAGGGCAGTGGCAAATATTATTTTCCAGATCTCAAACATCTCTGCAGATAGTGATGAGCCATGAACCTAAAAGATACTTTCTTTCTGAAAGGAAAGCTATGAAAAATCTGGATAGGATTTTAAAGGGCAAAGGCATCATGTTGTCAACAAATATTCCATATGGCCAAAGCTAGGGTTTCCCCAGAAGTAACATGTAGTTTATATGTGTCAGTTTGCAGGAAACCTGATGCTTTTGAACTCTGGCATCGAAACAAAAAAATTTTAGAGAATTCCATGAGCTACAAAAAGATCAAACCAATTAATACCTAAGCAAATACATCCAAACTGTTCACTGGAAGGCCTAATTGTAAAAAAAAAACTTTGGCTACATAAAGTGAAGACAGGATTCACTAGAGAATGCACTGATATTGGGAAAGATTAAAGGAAAAGTGAAGGCAGAGGCTAAGGTGAACAGGCAGCATTACTGAAACAATGAAGAAGAATTTGCAAGCGCTTGAAGAAGCATTTCTAGACAAACAGCCCTGATGTGCTAAAATCCCTGAGGTCACAAAAAGATTTTACTAAATGACAAAACAACAATAACAACAACAATTATATGAGTCTGACTTAGTGGTCAAATGTATTTTCCAAAAATGTTCCACGGATGTAAAAGTGGTCAATTGCACTTTTGATCAAGTGCATTGCTGTTTGAATGTTGTGGCTGTTAAACTGATTGGGAGGATTTATGCTGTAATGCTGAAACTTTCATATATACTAAAAGTATCTACATAAGGATTAGCAGTGTCTGTGTAAATCCTTAAGGGTGACTATTAAGAGTAAGGTCTAGGTAAGGGGATAGATTTAATGTCTGTGCAATTATTTGATAGTCAGGGTTAGAGTAAGGCCTAGGTAAAGGGATAGATTTAACATGTCTGTGATTGTTTGCTAGTTAGGGATAGAGTAAGGTCTAAGTAAAGGGATATCATTAGTACGTGCGTGTGTATGCGTGCATGTAGAATGTGCCCAAGATGTCTGGTGTTGTGGTAGTGTTATGGAACAGATTTTTCTAAGGTAAGGAGCAGGGTTAGATTTGGAACAGGGGCAGGGTTAGGATTAGTGTTAAGGACAGCAGTCATTCCTAAGGTGGGCAGGGAAGGTAAGGTGCAGAGTTAGGATTAGGGGCAGGGAAGGTAAGGTGCAGAGTTAGGATTAGGGGCAACAGCAAGGTTACAGTAAATGTGGGCACACATTACATCTGGTGGTCAAAGCACCAAACCTCAAGGAACATCAGTGTCAATAGTTCAGGTGCTGGATAAGTAGTTATGAGATACTTGATAGGTTCCATTTTCCAAATAGTTTTTAAACCATGTGATGACAGGGTTGAAAAAGTTCAATTTAATGTTTGCTCTCGTTAAATGAACATAAAGGCTCCCAGTGAGAAGTCTATTATTTAGTGTATGTGCTACATGTGGCAGACTATAAAGTGGTCATGATGCTGAAGCCGATTCTACAACTGTGTCATGCATCAGACATAAGGCCGTACTTATTTATGTGGTCAAAAAGCTGCCTGTAGACCAGTTCTTCAAAGATTTTTGTGATGGGACACAAGTTCAGTATGGATATAGCCTTTAAGGTTAGAGAAATTAGTGGAAGGGTGGAATGACTGCATATTTAAGGTGAAGAGGAAAGATCACAATGGTTAATGTGAGATGATATATCTGAGTGAATGGTTTAGGAATAACATTGGCAGATATTTTAAGAAACTTAAGATGAAGTTTGCCAATTTTTGTCTCTAAGTAAGACATTTTCAGTTTCATTGACTGTGACCTGCCTAAATAGAAAGTTGGTGAGTATTTAGCAAGAGTGCAAAGACGTTGGTGGTTGCATGGCCATGGTCTGTGGATACCTAGCAATAGGTAGAGCTTTTACTTTTACTAATTAGACTATCTACAGAATCTTGAAGGAATTGCCTCTATTCAACAGCAAAAACTGTTTCCAAATGAGGCAGGTGGGAAAACAAATGGGGCTAGTAACGGGCTCTGAGAGATGTTTTAACTCATTCCTGGAATCTTTTAGAGAGGAGGAGAAGCAGTCTGTCTAAGTAAGGTGGCATTAGCTGTATATGTAGCTATTCTGATGGCTTTCCTTTGTTCCAGGTAAGTTAGATTAAGCTGTGTTTTACTGGGGATTTTGTTTTCACATTTTCCATGCCTTGTCTCTGAGTTGCATAAGTTTTTTTATAGGCTCATGGGTTCAAAGGTGCATACTAGGCTAATGACCACTAGGGCCATTATAAGTTTAGCCGTGCAACTGAAATGTGACCCACAAATTTGATTTACACAGGGGGAGATTTACTGACTGCCTTTGTCCATAAGAGACACAGGTGACAGACCAGGGGTGAATTTCTGATTACCCATCCACTGTTCCAAGTTGCACTTAGATAAGGTTAGGGAGGATGTCTGTTACACATGGATAGGGACCCTGTTCCAGAGAATGGGAATTCTCTTAAAAACATATCTGTCTCTCCAAGCTGTCCTATTTAAGTTCTGATGCTATTTGTTTTGAGGATGTCCTAAAGATTAAAAAAACAGGGTCCAAGGATGTCTTGTACACTAAGCAAAGATCACCTCTCAGAAGTGTGTATAATAATGAGTAAAGAGACAGGGCTTTTGCTCATCAGTGATCCATTGGTATACTTGTGGTTAGGGGTAATGGACTGTCTTTGATGGCAGTTAAGTTACTATAGAAGTAATCAAGCACTGGTAGGTGATCTATGCTGGAGTAAAGTGTTAAGATGCTCAAGTCCTATTCAGCTGGAAGCGAGGACAGACCCATTGTTATAAATAACGTGGTAAAGTCAAATTGGGCCCAAGAGGGCCTAGTCCTCTGGTGAACAAGTTAATACACTAAGAAAGGCATGAGAGGGACACCTAAGTATGTAACTGCCCCCCTAAATGTTGGGACAGACTTATTCTTGTTACAGATATGCAACAGTTTCGTGAAAATATAGATTCTTTAGATGGCAATGCCTGCATACGTATCTTCGTACTTCTGCAAGGTTACTTGGGATGTTCCCAACAAATGATCTCATATATTGGAGATGTGATGAAAATATGTTGGAGGATTGGCTGTTTATGTTCAGGGCTTGTAAAGCTTTACAGCAATTTAAAGATGGTTGCTAGTCCCTGCTGGATTACTTTTAGTTTTGGAAGTTAGTATTAGATCACTTTTTATTGCTGATATTCCATTAGGATTCCAAGAGCTGGTCAAGGTCACAAACAGCTTTACTAAGTGCAGTGATTTTAGCAGCAAATAAATGTGTTACCAAAAGAGGAAGAGGAAGAGATCTCCACTTAAATTTATTTAATTACTCAGATGCATAGTTTATGTGAACAAAGAATACATGGAAAAAGATTAAAATGTTAGAGAGAAAAAGTGAGGCAGAAATGGATATGTTGGATTTTGCATTTTGATATACAAATTTAACTGATTTTAGGGAACTTAAAGAAAACATGCAGAAGGGAATAACTATATTAGTTTTAGTTACTGGCTCTTTTAACTAATCTGACTTAATGACAGTCCAATTGACTGATTATATTTCCAAGTTCATTCCTCTGCTTATTCTGTTTAGATTTGATCACGGAGTGGCAATAGAATTTGATCATATTGCTTGTGACGTTTCATATATTTTCAGTTTCATTCCCTAGTTTATGGTTGTTGTTTTTTTATGATACAGTTGTGGCAAGTCTGACATTAATAAAGCCTTTAATAGAGTTAATTACAGTGCTGTCATGTTACTGGTGTTGAAAGGAAACGCCTATGTAAATGGGATTACTTGCAGCACAACATATGCTTAAAAATTTGCAGTCATCAAAATAATGTAAATAAAATAGAATCCTGTGGCCTTCATACTGATGTAGGCCTAAAATGCATATAAAGACTTTTTAAAATATATCCCCACCTCCTGTACTAAAAAAAAACAAAATAAAAAAGATATTTCATCAGACCAAACAAATACTGCATTTGCAAGGATGATCAAAATGAAATTTTGTTTAAATGAAGGGCGACAAGATCTCTGCTTCTGTTTGTGGTACTCCATGAGGCAGCTGAACCTGTGGATTTTGATATCACAAAAACATCACAAATCCCTATGATAGCTGAGAACTTAAACATCGCTCAACACTAAGACAAAGCCAAACAGCAACAGTTTTATTGGTTCACAGCAAGGTAGTTTTCTTACTTAAAATATATTAATAACTTAACATAAAGAAACCATGTGCAAAGTGCTAGGGAATGTGTGACATACTTGATTCAACATATGAACAGTTCCTGCGCTCTGATGTACATCTAGCACTAACAAGGGGAACTAGGACCTACAAGTTTAGCAACTTTCATGTTTCACACTAGATGAGGGATGTGCAGTTCATCATTGTGCCAGTTAACTAGTCACTGGCTGTTAAAATGGCACTTTTGCATGAGTGAAGGAAGTAAGTATAAACATGGACACCATATCTATGTTTGTTGCATTAGCTAACAAAAATCATACAGGTTCTGTATACACTATGGAGATTGTTGCTTAGATTTTTTATTTTTGTTTATTTAACATTTGTTAACCGGGAAAGTCTGACTTGGAGCGAAGCCAATTTTCAGCAGAGGTCCGGGGAGAAATGCTCCAGACGCATGTCTTTGTAACATGGGAGGAAACCAGAGCACCCAGAGGAAACCCACACAAATGCAGAGAGGACATGCAGACTCTGTACAGAAGGCACCCCAGCCAAGAATCGAACCATAAAACCTCTTGCTGTGAGTTGACAACACTACCGCTGCACCACTGCGCTGTCTACACACTGTTTCAGCTGTTTCTCAGGACAGTTACATGCACTGAAGTACTTGTAATCTATAATGTATAATTTGTAGATTGCAAAGGTTCCCAAGAATTGACATAAAAATGGTTTACTCTAGAAACAGTTTATGATTAGGAGTTGGACTATGCGGTTACATACTCAACCACTGGACTTCGGTCACATGGGAGAAGCTGGAATGACTAAATCTAATTGAACAAGTTTATTTTAGCTTAACGCACACCTCAAACCATGTATTTTTGCAATTTTATGATGGCAAAGATGCAGTGGAAGGTGCTTTTAGGTAAATCTGAGTCAGTCCAAAAAGCTGTTTAAACAAAGAATCTGAAAACACATCTGGAGAAAGATTTTAGTTACAGACACCTGGTAATAGCAGGCATGTGAATACTTTGAATTGTGGATTCCAGTATCAATGCAAATACATTTTAGTCTCTATGCCATTTAATTTTAGATAGAACAAAAGGTGTTCAAGAACATTTTGATTGTAACTTTAATGTTGTATTATATGTAGCTAGTTGCTCCTTCTGTGACTGCTTCTATGTTGGAAAAACAAGGAAACTGTAACAGTGTATCTATAAGCATCTATGAGCTAATAGACAAAAATCAGCCTCTAATGCATTACATAAACACTTCTTAACCTGCATCAGTATTAGAAAGTTTCAATTTTTTTCAGAAGTCAAGGTCTGACTTGATTAAGGTGAAGACTACAATAGTTTGCAAGAAAAGAAAGAGCTGGAATGGTAAATAAAAATGTAATGCTACTTGTCCATCGGGACTCAATGACCATCTTAGAGTGAAGAGCGTTTTGCAATTAAAGCCCAGTAGTGGCTATTGAAATGTTAATGTTTTATCAGTTATACATGCTGGTTTTAATCAATTTATTTTCATTGTTTCCCTAGATCTCTTTACAGCATTTCAACACCAAAATTTTAGACTAATTCAAAAGTATATCTGTATTACTTATTCATCATAGTATTATATGTATAGCAGATTTTATATTTAATTTTTTATAAATAAATAATTTAATGTTTTTATATTGTATTTATATTGTTAGAAAATATTTTTGAGCTTGCTAATTTCTCAGCATTATTCAAATGTTTGTTACGCGGAAAGTATTTTATTTGTTGTCCCTAGTCATATGTTCCGGGTTAATCAGCCTTAAAATGGGCTCCATGTTATAATTCCAAGGCATGTGATTGCAACTCTCAGATATACATAAAAGTGAAACAAAAGTTGAAATGCAAAGTTTAACAGCTGTCTCTTCCTCCCTCATCACCAGTACTTATATCTGCTAACTTCAAAATCATCATACCATGGAGCAAAGAGAATACTACAAGGTGCACTTGTCTCTGACTTTGTATATGTAAGTCTCCATATTTGTACATTCAGTCTCGCTATTCTAAAAGTTGCACTTACAAGTTGTGAAATATAAAATGGTTACTCCTAAAACAGATTAGGTGTGTTGCTTAGGACTGCTGTGAAGAAATGATGTTTCAAAGAGAAAGAGCTTAACAGTTTTAGTAGTTATTTATTAAACTTTCAATTGTACTATTTATGAACATCTGCACTTTGTGCTTTCTTTCTTCTTTTATTCGTTACAACTCTGGTCACACTTCTCAGCTTATTTCTATAACATTGGACATTTATAGATTATCTTGCATTTATGAGTGTAAAAGCACTGGTAATGTTAGTGTTATTTTTATCCTTTGATGGACTAGCCTGATGGTTCACCTTCCTGGACCTCACTGGATCATTTGTTACTTCTAGGGGCAAGAGGTAGACATTCCCAGACCGGATGAGAGTCCTATGCCCTATTTAGTCAATTTGGGTTGCCTCATCAGCCCATTCATTCTCCTGGAGGCCTAGAGTCAGGTGTTAGGGAGGGAAAGATATGCTTGTTCTGTAGAGGTCCATACCCTGTCCCACCTAACCCATCCGCAATAGGTGGCTTGCAAACTTTGCAATGGCTATCCATTTAATCCATTCAGAGGTGTTCAAACTGCTACAACAGCATAAGTTTGTACTGATTCTTCCTCATGTGACCCCCCCTCACCAGCAGGTGACTAAAATATGTTCCCATCAGGTGGTCAAACTGGTGCCCTATGATGCCTACCCTTCCCTACTTGGCCCCTCCAGTGCCCATATTGTCAGCAAAAAAAGTCTCCTGGGTCATGGTCAGGGCGTCACCCCTCTAAGTCATGGGGCTTCTCATATGGGTATAATTAAGGCAATCACAGAACCTTTTCTGTTTATTATAGTAATTTCCAGTGGCTGATATTCTAAAGTCTACAAATAGTTTAATGTTTCAACCTTACAAAGGTCATAGCACTAGTTTTCCACAAATGAGGTTTGCATTCATTGATCTTTCCAGTAGTTATTATGGTGGAACAAGGATGTGTGTGGAGTTTTAACTGACTCTTGGTCCACAGCATGGATTGAAACTGAAACAAGCACTTGAATCACTAAACTGCTGTTGTGGCAGGCGCATCTGGCAAGTGCTGCTTCTAATAATAATGATACAGTATTTTTGTTTTTATTAATTAATTCGCCTTCTCACTCTTTTCACCTAATAGTTCAGGTGCCATTTTTAGTTTACTGAAATATGCTTCATTCTGTACCCTGTGAAATGCCTGTATGGCTAATCTCCAATCCTTCTGTGATCAGATGCTACACATGTCAAAGGTGTAGGTCCAACAGTGTATACTTATAAGGCTTTTGGAGCAGCTATTGAACTATTTAGGTCACTGCATGCTGGGCTGTAATCGCTCTAGCTCCTTTCTGAGGTGGGATCTCCATGGCAGTTAAACGATTCCAGCTGCAGCAACATTTGAATGGTTTCTTGAGGTTAAGCCAGGGAGATGGAGCTTGACATATAATACGAGTGGGTTTATGGGCAGAACACCCTAAAGCACTGGAATTAATTCTGCTCCCCAGTAAAATATTTACTTATTTTTTTTACTGAGTGATGCTTTTGATGACCCATGCTCTAACTGCCCTATTACACACCCTGCCAAACATACCATCCCTAGTTTACAGTGTATCATGGCACTTTCAGCAACAATCTATCCACCCTTGCCTATAGTTTTGAAGGTTACTGAACCCTAAAGACAGCTAGGGCTTGCTACTTTATTAAAGCTATAGAAAGTTTCCCTACACAAGTTCACTGATAAAGCTAAACTATTGTACTACATTATATTCTGTTCCCCTTTCTTCTGATTTATGGGAAACTGATGTGTGGTATAATGTTGCCACGACAAGGATGCCAAAGTCAAAGTGAATCAGATGAAAAAAAAAATTGCACTTTATTCATCTGCTTTTACAGTATTTATGTTTCTTCCTACTTGATTACCTTATTTTGCTTTTGCCTCTTCTTAAAAGTACTCAATTGTATTTATTCTGCTGCATTTATTACTGCTTGGTAGCAGCCTGATTAAATTGTAATTGTTGGTTTAAGCACTTGGGCTTCAGGTCATTTGTTTTACATTAAGAAGGCTTGTGCTCTGCACTGTTGTGGCAGGACAGGTAGCTTACATCTTTCTAAGTTGGAAATTGCTGATTGAAGGCTCAGTGTCTTTTATTCTAAAAGTGTATTCGTTCTGGTTTAAGGACTTGGGCTTCAGGCCAGTTATTTTACATTAAGAAGGTTTGTGGTCTGCACTCGTGTGGGAGGAGAGGCTGGACTCTGCCCTTCTGAGCTGGGAATTTCTGGTTAAAGGCTTATTGTGCCTGCTTATTTGAACTGCTTCTTTCTGAAATTGGTGTGCCTTGTTTGCTGTAGCATAGACTATATTCAGGCCTGCTGAATCTAGCTTTGTTTGTATAACTTGAGCACTAATCCAAACCATCTTTTTTGGAGAAGGTTCCCCTGCACCCTAGTGGCAGGAGTGTGCAGTCAGAACTTTGTCTGACTGAAGACTGCTGGAACAGGGCTCAGTTTTGAGCTTTTTACTAGTTAATTGGGTAATTTGTTTAGATCAGTTTGCTCGTTTTCTATTGTTATTAAAAAAATTGCACTTTATTATTTATTTTTACTGTATTTGTGTTTTTTCCTACTTTATTTTGCTTTGGCTGCCTGTTCTTAAAATAACTTAATTGCATTTATTCTGCTGCATTTATTACTGCTTGTTAGTAGCCTGATTAAATTGTAACTGTTATTCTAAGCCTTTGGTTTAAACACTTGGGCTTCAGACCAGTTGTTTTACATTAAGAAGGTTTGTGGTCTTCACTGTTGTAGAAGAACAGGTAGCTTACAGCCTTCTAAGTTGGGAATTGCTGATTGAAGGCTTAGTATCTGTTATTCTAAAAGTGTATTAGTTCTGGTTTAAGCACTTGGGCTTAGGGACAGTTATTTTACATTAAGAAGGTTTGTGGTCTGCACTCTTGTGTGAGGAAAGGGTAGATTCTGCCCTTCTGAGCTGGGAGTTTCTGGTTAAAGGCTTATTGTGCCTGCTTATCTGAACTGTTTCTTTCTGAAATTGGTATGCCTTGTTTGCTGTAGCAAATGAATAGATTCAGACCTGCTGAATCTAACTTTGTATAACTTGACCACTAATCCAGGCCATCTGTTTCTGGAGAAGGTTCCCCTGCACCCTAGTGGCAGGAGTGTGCAGTTAAAACTTGTCTGATCGAAGACTGCTGGAACGGGGCTCAGTTTTTACCTTTTTATTTGTTAATTGGTTAATTTATTTAAATCAGTTTGCTCATTTGCTACTGTTATATTAAAAAAAATACACTTTATGCATCACCGCTTAGCTAGGGTTAAAATATTCCCGGCGGCATAAAGTCTGCTCTTCAAATTTTCCCTTAGAACTAGACAGTTTTTTAGTTTTAGCACTCAAATCTGTTTCTTTGACTGCAGCACTTGTTCAGAACTCATTGTAAGCACTAAATAAGCTACAAATTACTACAGCACTCCGCTTTCTTCACTTGTCTAGAGGAAAAAAATTTTTAGTACTTAATAAATGAGCACCTATACAGGCATGTCTATGAGTCAACTCCCAGTGTTTTCTCCTGTATACCTGATGAATCTGGGCATCTTAGGGCAATGCAGCAATTGCCTCATGTACAGAAGCAACCCTCTCCTCCTACCACCCAACACTACAACCTGTGAGAGATGCACTTATATAGCCAAACTGGAAGCAAAGCTCTCTTCACCCAAGACTGGACTAGACAGTCAAGAGGAGAGGGTAAACACTTGCACCACACCACACTCATCACATAGTCCAACAAAACCCACACCACCAAAACACATACACAGAAACACAAAACACACACCTACATTCATGGAGGCGGTCAATAAAAATATGCCCAAACAACAGAGACCTCCAAAGCAGAAACGTAAGCAACCTCCACCCCCCCCCAACATAACCAAATGACACATAGCCCACAAACTCAGTGTGCCACCCAACCACAGCCCATAAGGCATAACAACATACCCAATACTCTAGTCATAGGTGACTCTATAGTCAGGCACACTGATGTTCGACTCACCAGGCTAAACAAGGAGAAAGTTACTGTCAGCTGCCTGTCGGGTGTCAGGATCCACCACATAACCCATGCACTCAGGTCCCTCCACAAGTACAAATATGACTCTGTCATTATCCATGTTGGTGTGAATGACCTGAGATGTACCTCCCTGGACTACATGAAATGAGACATAGAGGAGCTCTCTGATCTTGTAGCCCAGGCAGGTATGACCCTAGCCCTGAGTAGCATCCTGCCATCACCCAGAATGATACCACAATACAAGGACAAAATGATTGACTTCAACAATTGGCTAAGCTTTTAGTGTCATTCTAAGGGGATCCAGTATCTGTCTGCCTGGGATGACACGATCAACAGACCACAATGCTTTTCAGAGATGGCCTGCACCTGTCGCCCTTGGGATTCCAGATAATGGCTAAGGCTCTTTCCACCCCTATTATTGCCTTTTTTAGGCAAGGTTCAAATTCACCACCATAACAGTACAAGCAAGCAAAATCTGAGGGTAATGCTACTCAATGCTAGAAGTCTAAACTACAAAATGCACTCATTCGAAGCATTCCTTAAAATGGAGAATGTCAACATCTGTGCAGTGACAGAGACCTGGTTCAAGGCTCCAGAGAGCACCTCTGCATTACCAGGCTATAATTCATACCACACCTTTCGGCCACCTAACCTGGACCAAAACACTAAAGGTGGAGGCGTGTCTCTATTCATTAAGGATATCCACACCTCCAGGCTAGTTGCTCCGCATAATGCATCCGAGATTATCCAAGTGCAACTAACTCTGGGCAAGATCACAATCCAAATTGTAGCTTGCTACATATCCCCCACCATACCCCAGGATTCCCACTCCTCATTTCTTGATACACTGGAAAATATTAGGGTACAACCCAACACCCTAATAATGGGCGAATTCAACTACCCCATTAACTGAGAAAACTACTCATGTACCAACGCTTTTGCTCAATGTTTTCTGGAATTCATAAATTCCAATGCCTTGGATCAAGTTATCCACACGACCACCAGGGGCAGCAATATCCTATATCTGGTCATTATTAACATGGGTGACCGGTGTTCCACACCAGAGGTCAATTCCTCTTTGGTCAGATCCGACCACAAGTTAATCACCCTAGACATCCACAACCTGCCCCCACCCCCTATTAGGGAAACCACCATAAAAAATTTCTCCAAAGCCAACTTCACGCTTCTTAAGATAGAAGTGACAAACTTCACGACACCCAATCCAGACGGACAATAGAGGTACGACTGCTGAATCTTACACAAATGCACTTTATAAGCACTTACACAAGGGCATGGATTTTGCTATCCGTAACAGAACTAAGATGCTATCCTCCAAAAAAGGAAGCCAATCTGGTGGCCCCCTGCCATAAACAAACTCTACAACAGAAGAAAAACTACTGCAAAGAAGAGTAAAATCCCATGATTGGAGGAACTCCCTGGTCAGCCTCTGTAAGAAGCTGAGATCTCTCATAAAATCCTCCAAAGCTAGTTACTAAAACAAAATCGCCACTGATTCTAAAGACAACCACAAAGCATTCTATAGCTATGTCAAGAATCTCAATGGCAACACTCAGATCTGCTCTGAGTTACAGCACAATGGCACTAAATATACAGAACCAACTGATATTGCCAACATCCTGGCAGATAGGTTCAGTGCTAACTTTACCCCCCTCTCACCCCCTAAAGGGCCCATCTCTATACCGGAAGAATGCAAAGTTCCTGTAATCACGGCTGCACAGGTAAAAACCACACTATCCAAAGCCAAGAAAACAGCATCCATGGGACCTGACAAAATCCCAGGCTGCATTCTACACGAACTACAGAACGAACTGGCACCCCACCTAAGTACCATGTTCAATCATAGCCTCACCTCAGGCTTTGTGCCCACTGAATGGTGCACAGTGATGGTTATCCCACTCCATAAAGGGGGATCCACCATGGACCCCGGGAACTACCTCCCCATTAGCCTGACAAGCCTGATCTGCAAGGCCATGGAACGTATCATCATGGAACTTATAAACAAAGACATTGGTAATCTCCAAACTCTGGACCCCACCCAGTTCAGGTTTGTAAAAGGCAGATCATGTCTCCTAAACCTTATAGACTTCTTTAAAGCAGTCACCAAAGCCGTAGATGAGGGTAAGGTGGTTCACACAGCCTACCTAGATCTCGCCAAGGCTTTAGACACCATCCCCCACTTTGGAATTATAGATAAACTCACTAAACTAAGTATAAATGCCTATGTCATAAGATGGGTTGCCAACTAGCTCACTGACAGAACCCGCACTGTGAAAGTAGCAGACTCCAAATCCGACTTCAAACCAGTGACAAGTGGAGTACCACAGGGTTCAGTCCTGGATCCTCTCCTGTTTGGTATCTACTTCTCTGAAGTACAGGCTAATACAGAGGGTCTTTGGCTAATGAATTTCGCAGATGACTGCAAACTAGGAGCCATAATTGAAACTCCTAACAATGTGGACATCCTACAAAAGGGCCTCACTGAAACAGATACCTGGTGTCAAAGCCATGGCGTCAAGCTCAATGCCAAATAGTGCATTGTCATTCCTTTTGGTAAAAACTCTGTACTCATGAGCTACCACATAGGTGGTGGTCTACTTAACACTGAAAGTGTGATAAGAAAC